>NC_134208.1:60665757-60968787 GCF_965140235.1 Caretta caretta | reverse complement strand
TCATCATAACTACATCTTCAGTCTCATACTTCTTCTCTGCCTCCCATCATGTGCGTCTCTTCAAAATAGAAAACAAATATTATAGCACTGTGCTTCCTCTACTATATCCTTTTGACTAACCAGAACTGGACTCAATAAGCACAATGATGAGCTACTAACAAAAAAACAATCTGCATATTAGATAATTGGACTAAATACAAGTCAATTGAGGCCTTTTATTGTTCCATGTTTATTCCCCCTTTAAACATTGGGGGAGATGGCTGATTGCCTGAATCCTTCCTGCAGCTTACTTGAAAGGAAGCAGAAGTCTTCAAGAGAAAATTTCTCCGCTCTCTAACACACACCAAATAACTTTGTGAGTGTCACTCTGGTCTGAATACATTGCAAGTATTTGATTCATACTGTGAAAGTACAGTGCACATAGCAAACGAAGCATTTATTTATTCATATGCATCTCAGGAGGAGAGCGAAGGACCTTGTTTTGAGTTCAAGTGAAGTAAAAGAAGAAAAAGAATTCATGTGGCTTGACTGCACATTACATGTGAATATTGATTTTTGTAAATAATGTTCTCGCGCCTCCTTTTTCTTATTAATTTGTTTTTGGTGGATGAAGACTGGTACTGTAACTTGGTACCAAATTTTCAAATAGACCCTAATCCAGTCCTTAATTTTGTGCCTGTGGTTAATTGTGGGTAGAATTTAGGGGACCAGTTTTCCTCTTAGTGTAAATCAGGAAACATGAGTATGAGAGCATAATCAGGCCCTACATATCTATCAGATCTGCAGGTAGTTAGATGTCAAAAGTCCACTACTTGCTCACTACTGATTGTGGGCACAAAATTAAAGGCCATTTTGAAAACATGTCCTACACCATAAAAGCAGAATTATGGAGAAAACATAAACATTTCTTTTCTGCTTCTCAGCACAGCCTCTGCAAAAATTGCTCTTATGTATTATTTATTAAAGGTCTCTGGTTTAAATATATTTCCCATATAACCTATTTCATGAATTTCAGAGCTCTAAATACTTCAGAATTGTGGTAAAAAATGGAACAATCCTGCATTATTTAAAATTATGGTGGAAATATTTATTTTGGTTAATGTATTTATATAGCAACTTTCACAAGCACATTACAAGCATGTGTGATAGAATTACCAATTCAGCAAAATTCTCTCTGATGCACAGTGGATGTCTGTGTTCCATGTCTGTGTGCCTAACAAGTACAGAATAAGCAGTTAAAGGCCAACACTGAATGATACAATGCATGAACCTTAAGGCAGGACTTCAGCAAAAGTTACTGGGTATGCCTTACAACCACTGGTAACCACTTTGTTCCCATCATCAACTATATCAGGCAATCGAAAGGAGCAGGGCAGTGTGAAATCCCTAATGTGGTCTGTCATGGTTGCTGGGCTTCCAAATCTCTTTTGAGTACAACCCCCTCAGGTGTTAGACCTCATGCTTTTATCTTTCCTGGGGTGGAATTCCGCAATGGTCCCACCTTTAGATCAGACCCTGGGCTGCCGTGCCCTTTTATCCACCGTTCTTACCCAGGTTTGACTGAGTTTTGGTACCTGTGAGTCTTCCCTTTGGGATTCTATGGTAACTTGTACACAGTGATCAGTCAGCCTTCTGAAAACAAAAGTATTGTTTATTTTCATAGTAGAAACAAAGTATTTAGAGAAAAAGGACTGTAAAACAGTCCACAAGAATGCTGAACTTACCTAAAGGCATATCGTCCCCTGATGATAACCTAGCAAGCCTAACTTCTTCAGACACCGATTGTGGGTGAACTGCGTCTCAGCCTGCTTCCCCCAAACAACTATCACCCACTCTTGAGGGAGAGTTCCTTTTTAAACTCTGCTATAGTTCTTCTGATCTCTCGAGGTCTCAGGCCTCTCCCCGTCCTGGCATTGTCTTTTAACAACCCTGAAGTTGTTTGTGAATAAATGACTTATTTTGAGCCATTCTTCCTCTTCACATTTATTGTTCCTGACAGCCCCCTTTAAACTATACCAATACAGTCATAAAGTCAACATCCTAATAACCAGGCCAACATAGGATAGTCATAAATTGTTACAGAGCAGCTCCAAAAGTTTTCTTTCTGTAGAGGATTAGGAGTAGCTGCTAGGTTGCCAGTCAGGGAGACATACGCAATTTTTTAACTATGGGACTGAACCCTAATTGAACCACATGATAAAGCTTTGAGGGTGGAATTGTCAAAAGCACCTAAGTAGCTTAGGAGCACAAGTGTCATTGACTTCCAACAGGTTCCTAAGACACTTAGGTGCGTTTGAAAACAGCATCCTCCAGGCTTTGCTGGTTTTGCACATGTGGCATGTTACATGGAGAAATGATCCATTTTCAGAAAGAAGGCCTCATAAAATCATATCGGAGCAGTTTTACAAAAGCAAAAAAAAATCAATGTGTTAATTGCTGGAAATCAGGAGTAGACCAAACATTAGTCTCCAGTGGGCAAGTCTGCCCAGACAGTACCTCATGCACATAACCATTTGGCAAGCCCAGAAGATTTCCAAAGCTATTACTAGAACTGCACGTGGAACTGCCAGATGACCGGATGTTGGATGCAAACCCTGATGTACACCTGCACCTCAGGCATTTTTGCATGGGGAAAGAAACAAGCACATCTTAAAGATGGACCTAATATATAAAAAATGAATATTATTAAGGCAGGTGCCTTATTCACGTGCAGTGACCCACCACAATTGTTGGTATTTCACATAGGCACAAGTCAGCCCATGCAGATCAGATAAAGGAATCAGAGACAAAAATTTCCAGGGGTCAGCTTCAGGCTTAAAACATCTCTATGAGGTAACCTAGAAGCGGAAGCTCCGAGGTTCTACATCAGAAATTCCTGCAGAAACGGAGATACCAATGTGGCTCCCAAACCAGGAAAAAAAAACAGATCACTGCTTCCCTGGATCTGGAGTGCCACTGGCATGGAGGAATAGGGAGAGAATGAAAAATCAGCACTCATGATCTGAGCACATTTTTCTGAAACTAATAATGTTATCTTTGAACTTCATAATGTCTCTAGGCAGTGTACCAAATGTAGTATTTCTACAAAGGCTAAAGTTGATGGTAACATTGAAAGAAGTGCCCCCCCCATCCCTGAGAGACTTACTGAGGCATATTTGCACACACTGTTAGGGTTATAAAACATGGTTTTGAATTGTTCTGATTACATTTACACTGAGTGTAGGTGTTTGTAATAGTTTGAGTATTTTTAGCTGTTTGTGATGCATTTATTCCACTTGAGAAAAATCTTTGAGGTGTACTGAGGAAAAGAAAGCAGAGAGTAAGAAATTTCTGTAAAATGCTAATCCTCTTCCTCAAAAGGCTTCAAAGTCCAAACACTGTCCAGGTCTTCTTGGGCTGATTCTTTTTTGGGGGATTTGAACATGTTAGTATTTAATAAAGTTAGCTAATTATGTGACCCTTCAGTTGGGATTTCCAAAGGAACATAAGATGGCCAATTCCCATTGAATTTCTGCAGGATTTGGATGCCTCATTCTCTTAGGCTTCTTTAAAAATTCCAGTTTTAGTAAATAAAAAACATACTATGTGTTACTGAAATTACCTGTGTATATTAGGAGAATTCACTGGACATGCTTTAATAGCATAGGCATTTGATTCCCTGGTATGACTAAATGGTAGGGCAGCATGAATCCTAAAGTAGTGTTCCAAAGATGAAGAAGAAAATGACAGTTTCCTGCCCCACCCACCCTTTGTCGTCAAGATGGAAGGTGATCAGTCCTACAATTCTCCTTAATTCCAAATGCCATGCACATCACTAGAATGGCCAGGCTTGAGCAAGCTTCCTTGATTTCTCTCCTGAATTCCAGCACCCCTGTACCTCAGTCCTGACCCTCTCTAGTGCAGTGACTGTCAATCATAACATTACTGTGATGCAAACATATATCCATTGGAGAGCAATTAAGATCACTAAACTTCCCTGCGATACAACCTAATTAGGATTTGAATTCAAATGCTTTAGCTTTTCTTTCTGAAGACTGAAGTTAAAATCCTACTTAAATTGTAAGTAAGGTGGTTTTAGTGATCTTAACTTAATTCCCAATTCAATCAGAGCCATCTCTCTCATGATCAATCTCATGACCTGATTTCTTTTGTTGTGCCAAATGGAATTTCTTATTTGGCCTCAGTCTGAAACTTTCACATTCAGCATTCTTGATCTGGAGTTGAAACGCACAAACTTTTAATCTTCAGAGATCACAACCTTTTGGAGAGAGTCCAATTGCCTACTCATCATCTCATTGCTTTTGAAAATGGGATTTGAAATCTTCTGCCAATCATGATCACCAGGGAGGCAGAAAAAAAATCTAACTGGCAAGCTTGATAGAAAAAAAAATGTGTTCCACTAGATTAGTTTAGCTGGTCTAATGTTGGCCTAATGTCACGGTCTCCTTCCTCTCTCCTTCCCACTGCCCATAGGCACATGGAAAGGTGCCAACCTGAAGTAACAGCAAAGCAAAATAATCAGAGAAGCATAAAGGAGTCTGAACTAGTCCCATTTGGGTCAGTTGTGAGCCCTGCTAAAAACCTGCACAGAGGAGTAAAGTAGGATAAGAAGCCTCCTTACTCCGCTGCACTGGCTAGCCAACATCACCAGAAGCTGCACGAGGGGGTAGGGGTGACAGCAGCTGCTGTAGGGGGACTACTACTCCCTGTCCCACCAGGTGGGTGGGGAGTGAGTGACACTGCACTACAGCCAGTGCAAAGGTTAAACATAAGGGTTGGTGCAGATTACTTCCCCCTATGAATGAAGGGGGAGCCAGGCACCAGATTATCACAATCTGGCTCCTGCCTTGATCCTGAAGCAGAGCAGCTATGTGCTTGCTGCCCTTTAATGGGGCTGGAGTGTAAGATTATAAATTACATTACACACCAAAAACTATAAAAGAAATGCTTTTGTAGCTGTATTAGTCCCAGGATATTAGAGAGACAAGGTGGGCGAGGTAATATCTTTTATTGGACCAACTTCTCTTGGTGAGAGAGAAGCTTTCGAGTTACATAGAGCTCTTGTATCTCTATGTTAAAAAAAATAATTAAGGCTGCAAAGTCATTCAATAAAAAGTTAGGAAATGCCAGGATTAAGGATGCCCATGCAAGCTTTATTTGGCCCCATTGAACATATGCATTGTGATACAGTCTTTAATTACATGATCACCCATTCCTGGTGTCACAATCCCCCAGCCTATTGCCACTTGAGTGACTTTAATACACAGTAGCATTTGTGAGTTTAACTACTTACCTTCCATGGGCTTTTTGTTGAATCAAGCTTATTGGAAATGAGTCTTTTGAGGAGGAAACTGATCTGGTTCCATTGAATATACACAGAAAGCAGACTCAGAATATGGGCACATGCATGCATACACATGTGCATACACAGGAAAAGGGAGCTGTGTTAGAAAACACAGTTTAGAATCTGAGCTTTTCAATTATTTTCAGGGACTACTCCTGACACCCTACATAGGAATTCCCAAACAGAAGCTTGGACTCCTTGACATTTTCTCCAAAGGTATAGGTGATATGAGGTCATGAATAATAAATATAAAGTAAAATGATTATCTTGCAGCTATGGAGCACTACAAGGACATCTTACCTTGTTGCCATGATAGCACAGTTGCTGACTCAGTTTCCCCTTGCTGGTATGTAGCTTAGCTCTCCAGCTAAATCAAAAATTCCTCCCCTTCCGGGAGAACCAAAATTCAAAAAAGTAAACAGAACCAGGAGGAACCAGGAAGCCCTAAAGACACTGAACTCTCAGGCACCAGCTCTCTTCAGGGAGTGCCTTGCTTGATCCAATGGAGCAAAGGGGAGCTCCTCCTGCCTTCTGCTGGAATCTCCTGCTTCTGACCCCAAGAAAAGGAAGCTGGTACCTGGTCCAGTCTCCAAGCTCTCTTCACCTCTTTGACCAAAGTCTTTCTCTGCTGGTTCATGGGATTCTTCACCCCTCCTTGATACCCCATCCGGCAGTCTCAAACACAGAACTTATCTTCTCCATCCATCTAGGTCTCTGTGTGACTTTTCCAACCACCATACATGCCCCTTCCAGTGAGAGAACAAGAGTTCCTGCTCCAACCATGTCTCTTCCCTTGTAAAAGAAATTATCTGCTTATAGATTTCAAAGCAAGAAGGGACCATTATTATCATTTAGTCTGATCTCATGCATATCTCAGGCCTTAACTTCTCATTGAGCTACAGCAAATCTTTTAGACTGACATTCAACCTTGATTTAAGACAAAGTGGTGAAGAATTCGTCACATCCTTTGGTAAGTTGTTTTGATGGTTAATTATCCCTGCAGTCCCATGTGCCCCATGCTGTCCGTCCCTCCCACATCCCGTGCCTCCTGTCCTGGCCCCACAGGCAAAGCGCTGCGAGGAAGGCAGCTTCTTTCTCTTCCCTATCCGCAGCTGGGGCTGCTCCCTCCTGGGAGCAGTTGTTCTCTGTTCTGTCACCACAGTGGCCCATGGTGGGCAAAAGGAGTAACTGCAGCACCTTTCCAGCAAAATATATTTTCTTTGGGGAAAAAAATCTGTCTGGCACGTGAATTCTGCGCATGCACAGTGTCACAGAATTCCCCCAGGAGTAGGTTTAGCAGGCCAAGAATGCATATTTCACAACACTGCTGTGAGCCTGTGGCCAGAGAGGCAACTAAAAGCAATGCCCTAAAGACACTGATGCTGATACAAGTTCGCCATGTCTCAGATCTTGTGCTGTGCCTATGTTTTCTCCAGCCGTGAGATTTCAAATAAGAGTCAGCACCCAAGACAAAAGCTGCATTTGCTATCTTTGCTTTTCTTTTTGGTTCCCTTTTTGGTTCCCTGTGTGTTTTTCTCATTTTACCTTCAAGGAAACAGGATCAGACATTAACAACAGCCATTCCAGAACATCTCAGCTTCTTCTCTTTTCCCCCAAAAGGACACTTATTACCATCTTTAATACCATCTAAAAGACTGTCAGACAGAGAACATAGGACTGGAAGAGTCCTGCTAGGCCATCAAATCCAGCCCCTGCTATTGCAAGCAACCATGTTACATGTTAACGTTTTCATTTTAAAAACTCTCTACAGCGCAAGGCAAATGTAATAAGGCACATTGTTAAATTGAAAGCCTTCCTTAATACTTTACATTTCAAATGCTACACCTGTTTTTCCTTCTTTGTCTGTCTTTAATAAAAAGTTAAAAAAAATTTAATGGAGACTGTTTCAAAAGGATTAAGCCAGACGTAAGTTGACATGAAATCCTGGACCACACTTACCTGTTTAATGTTGTAACCGTGAAGAAGGGTTTTATTAACATCTTATTCCTTGTTGTGTCTGAGATACGCCATTTTCAACACAGTAGTACCTCCTCTCTACTCCTACTCCATATTCCCATTTATACATCCAAAGGACCATGTTAGCCTTTCTTAGTCAGAATATCACACTGGGAGCTCATGCTGGTTTATCCACCACAACCGTTAAATCAGAGTCACAGAATGGGGGGCAGTATGCTGAAAAGCAGTAAGTGCATTTATCACTTTATTAACAGGGACCTGTTGCTTTCTGACTGGGTCGTCTGAAAAAGACACCCCAAGTAGTGGAAGAGTGCAGGGTAACACAATGGCACAGAAGGACAAAGGCCAGAAAAGAAGTGCGGTGAGTTTACTGTGTTTCTTTTTCCACAGAGAGGCAGAACCAGACTCCCTAATCGTGGCTCTCTCTCAGGGCTTGATCCAAAGCCTATTGAAACCAATAGGAGTCTCTCCACAGATTTCAATGGACTTTGGTTCAGCGCCTATATGCACTAGTTTTGTGGCATATGTATTGTTTTTTTGGTTTTTTTTTTTTTTTGCATTTTCTTGGACTGAACATATATAAATAAGAAGAATTTATTTCTTTTTATTTAGAACTATAACCAGCACACCCTACTGCAGTAAATCTCCATATTAATCAGGAGAAATTAAAAGTCAAAAAAGGAAAGAGGGATAGGCATTGAAAAAATATTTAAAATAATCAATGTTTCCAGTTTCTTTTCTATTTTTTGTCACTTAATAGGAGATTTAGCCAACCTGCCAGATACGAGTCAGGTCCATAGCAATCAAATATAAATGTCAAGTTTCTTTTTCCTTTACCTGCTTCCCCCAGTTTCAGTCAAAAGTCTTTTCCTCTTCTGTTTTTGGCATAACTTTTCATTCAGAAAGAGAACTGTCTGCTATTAGAATGTCGCACAAAGTCAATGGATTTTTCTTTGCATGGTGCCATTTCTTGGTTCACACTAACTGAACAGGTTTATTGAGCCTCATATCATTCCCCAGGGAATGGAACTTGTCAACAGCTTGTATAAATGATACAAACCTTTTGCAGTATGAACTAGACAAGAAAGCTGCAATACACTGTAATGCAGTAGAAACCTGAATTATATCACCCTTGATTAAATGAAAGTCAGGTAGGTTCCCCAAAACGTTTTACTATGCTGTCAGGTGATGATGGAGGCAGGAAGACAAGCTGCATCAGCAATAAATATAGGAAAGGGAAGAACTACTTTATACACTTACAGACTTTTTCACAGAAATGACTGCATACAAGACTTCTCTCTCATCTTCCATATCCTTTTTCACAATCATTAGGGCAGCCAGCTGTTCCAGGTAGTAGCCCTCCCCTCCTTCAGCCAGACTGCTCCATCAATTAACTGACTCTGTGATTCTCTACAGGCTTTCAGCCACCTTCTAACATGTTTGAATACAAAGGCTCTATTATACAGATATGTCAGTAGACAATTTATAATTAAAGCAAATCTCTCTAAAAATACATCTTGAACTAATACATGTGTTTAGTTTCAGGTTGTGAATAGACACATATCACAACTCAGCACATATCAACCATCCTCTGTGGAACAAACCTTTCCAATTTTTTATTACTAATTACAAATCAGTCCAGTGAAATAGGGAAAAGAAGGACAGTTGTGTCACCCAAGCCTTGAACTAGGAGCCAGGGATATCATTCCTAGCTCTGCCACAGCCTTCCTATGTGACCTTGAGTAAGGCACTTTACTCAAGCTCACTTTCTTAATCTGTAATGCATGGTTGATAATACTGTAACGAAGCCCATTGCAGAATGAAGGTGTGTGTGTCATGGTACCCCAACCCCCTCTAGATGTCTGGTAGCATTCCCAATGTACCACCAGCTCAGAGGCAAGCACTGTAGACTCTCCATACATTAGGTGCTTCAGCCTCTAGGGCTCAGTCACTTCCCATAAACACCCACAAGTACTGAGGAAGTAAAAGCAGGCTACCAGAAAATAAAAGGTGTAATTACACTAGGCATAATTATTTTAACAGTTACAATACAGATCAAACCAAGTATTTCCAACCCACCCCTTAGTGGCAGTCCAGTGAGGGCATAAAGTTAACCCCTAATAGGGCTCCTCAGCCTAGTGGTCCAGGGATGCTCCTACCAGTGTGTCCCTCTTCCAGAGTCAATCAAGCACTGACCTGCAAAATCCCACCAGCCACAGCTCAATCCGCAACCTCACAACCACAACCTCATTGGGGCCCATATGTGCTGTTCTCCAGCTATTCTCATGTCCAGTTGTCCCACCTCTCCTGCTTGCAGGGCATTGTGCATGACTTCTGTCTGCTTCCCTTCTGCCAGCAAGTGTCTGTGTGTCTGCCCAGCTTTCACTCTCAGCTATTTGATTCCCAAACTGCTGCGTCTGGCCCCTAGAAACCCCAGAATATTTGTTCTTTTCCCTGTGCTCTATGGAGCACTGTACTGCACAAAGGATGAACAGAGTAATGTGATGCCCTGCACTGGTTAGATCCTTTCCCTCCAACTTAGCATGTGTGGAGGAGAAGTACCTAGTATTGAGCCAGCAGGATAATTACAATACTTCTCAACCATACTACTTTTTTGAAGCTTAAAAATCCATTAATATTGGTGAATATTAGATGGAAGGTATTGAAAGAGAAAAAAATAATTAACAATATTATTAAACAACTAACACATGGGACCATATTAATCCCTAGTGAAATCCCACTTAGGGCAACAAAGTTACACCAGGAATTAATCTGACCCAGTGATTCACCAAAGCAATGATGCTGTTAGAGTCTCACAACAATCACGCTGTAGACGTAGGCTCTTGAAAAGATATCCTCTTCAGTATTGCTAACTCTCACTGTGTTATCACAACGAGCGATGTTGGGGTGTATTTTTATCTGTCTCATGAAAACATGATGAAACGTGCCAACATGCACATTTTTCCTTATTCAAAATGGCCACCACCTCCTATTACTGTCAATGGGGCTGAAGCAAGCAAGATGGCCGCCACTTCCCTACTCTATCTTCATGTGGAAGTGAGGCTGCCCTTAATAAAGTGGCTGCTGCCTCCCACTGTTTTCAATGAGATTGAAGCCATGGGCACAGGCAAAAGGGCTGCCACACCATGGCTCTGGTGGTGAGCGGACCCAGGACTTGTGAGAAGCAGCAGAGACTCAGTGAAAGGTGATGGACTTGGCAGCTCCTGCAGCCTGGGGATAGTGCTGGGCAAGGGTCCCCTCCAAACAGCCAGGGCAGGTGGTGTTGCCGACTCTCACAAATTGATTGCAAGTCACAGGCTTTTGGTGCCTGCAGGAGGAGCTGTCGAGATAACATGAGAAGCTTCTCTGATACCACAATTTTCAGGACTGGGCACATGAGCAGAACTCTGTGAAAAAAGCTTGGGGTTGAGGACATAGACCTCCCTGTCATTAAGACCTGTCCACATGTATGGTCCTATAGCAGAGAGAGGGTCTTGGGGCAGAAGGAGGCAGGGGAAGGGGTAATTGAGGAAACTGGGGCCTGGGCAAAGAAGAAGCCCCAAAGCAGTGGGAGGCAGGGAAATGATGCTGCTGGGCCAAGACAGTAATAGGAAATGTATGGCATGTCCCTTCTCAGGGGTGAGGAGAAAGAAAGTGGGGTGTCTATCTAAGCAGATAGGGACAGGTGTGCATTTTTGTCTGCTTTATAGGCTGCCTTTTCCCCCTGAAGTTATCACACACACACTGGCAGAGGAGTAGAGGGGAGTTAAAAAGTCAAAAAACAGATCATGATTTGTTGTTGTTTTTAAATATTATGATGGAGTAGTCAGCCCCTTAAGGGCAGTACTTCCTATTAGTCAGCTCTCCCTGTCATGCCCTTTAAGAATTTTGAGTGATCTGATCACAAGGCCTGAGGAGATATGGGGAGAGAGGGAAAGGGTCACAGAAAAAAGTAGCAGTTAGAAAGAATCCTTTAACTATACCTTTAAAGGCCTAGGACCTGGAGCCTTGCAGAGACGGTGGGGCCAATCTCCCCTCTCACCCAAAAAATGATGAATGAGCTGGCAGTAGAGGCCCACATAAATGTTACCTCCTCCTTCATAGCAGAGCAGATGCCTGGAGAAACTGCAGGGAACAAGAGGCTCCTGCAGGGACCCTGAATTAGCAGGGAGAAGTCAACAGCAGGGGAAGGTTTGCCCGCTGAACCCTCCCTACCTGAGGATGGAAGAACTGAGTGGTCCAATTGGAGGAAAAGCCAGTTAAAGCCCACAGCCCAGCTTCCCAGAAGAAAGCTGTGGGAAACTCCTGCCTTAAAGAGGGAAACTATAAAGATAGTTTGGACGTTAGGCTGGTATGGGCCAGAGAAGCCAAGAGGGAGGCTTATTTGCATGATGTTCTGCCTTTGGGGGTTGAATAAACTGGACCCCAGAAGAGGCACTGTTCAATATACAAGCCTTAGTGGACTCATTAAAACCCTCACTCAGGGAAACTGAGGCACAGAAGCAATGGCGGTGCTGAACCAGGCTGCCAGAGGATGCCCCAGTGATGAGGACCTCCACTACATATCCTCTCACATTCTGCCTCCTCCCTTTCACCATATCCAAAAAATCATCTCAGAATGGACAATGTTAACAGAAGCTACTTATTGGGAAAACACAGAAATCCTGCTTTAGCTTTTCTTCCATCTTTTACCTTTGCCTGAGGGATACTTACATAAAACTAATCTAGCCTCAAAGTTTAAAGGAATTAATTCCATAGTCTATCGTGACTGTTAAAAGGAAGAAGCAGGAGGCAAATTCAACTACAATGTGAGGTTCAATTATTTCAATTACCACCTTCTTCCAAAATGAAGTCTCTATGCCTTCAAAGACATCTGCAATTTAAGACTCATTTGCTCTTAAAATAGCATTAATTATAATACTTGCACTAGAAATGATAAAAGAATTCATGTACAAAGTAAATAATTACATACATGCATTTTAAAAGTTGCATACATACTTAATTTATAAATTAGTTACTTACCTTATATAATTCATCATGCAATCAGGAACAACTCTAAACAAATAATTAATGTAGCCAATTTCTTTTTACATATATTACATAGGATCAGACAGTGATACCGTTACTTATGTCAAATGTTATTGTTATATATCATTTGTATAGCAGTAGAGCCTATGGGCCCACTACATATGGGACCCTCCTTGTGCTAGGCACTGTACACAGAATAGAAGGATCCTGACTGCACAGAATTTACAGTCTAAGTAAACAAGATGAATAAAGGGCGGGGGAAGGGATATAACTGGCAAGCAGAAAAAACAGAACGATGGATAGTTTGCAAACGTCATGTTAGTTCTATGGATTTGTTTTCAGGTGGGCTGGAGGGGACTCGGAATCTTTAAATTCTTTGTGTAGGGTTTTGTTAGGAGGGCAATTAACAAAATAGAAAGAAAAAGGAAAGGAGAGGGGACATAGAAGGGAGGGAAGTAAAGGGAGTAGGGAAGGGGAAAAGAGAGAGGGAATGAATGTGGGGAGTATTGAGAGCTAGGGTTGTCAACTTTGGTTGGATGTATTCCTGGAGGTTTCATCAGATTACATAATCTTTAATTAAAGATTAATCTTTAATTCCTGGAGACTAGAGAGTTGGCAACACTATTGAGAGTAGGTGGAGTAAAGATAAGGTGAAGTGACTGTGAATAGGAGAATGATATGCTGTCATAAGCCACTATTTTAACTCATGGCAGTTTGGCTTCACTCCTGTTAGGAACAATGGGAGGTAATAGCCATTTTGAAAGAGGGCAGCTGTCATAAATATAAAGGGAACGGTTACCACCTTTTTTTTTATACAGTACTATAAAATCCCTCCTGGCCAGAGGCAAAGTCCTTTTACCTGTAAAGGGTTAAGAAGCTCAGGTAACCTGGCTGGCACCTGACCCAAAATGACCAATGAGGGGACAAGATACTTTCAAATCTGGACGGGGAAGGAAGGCTTTTGTCTGTCTGTGTGATACCTGTGCTGGGAACAGATCAAGGATGTAAACCCTCCAACTCCTGTAAAGTTAGTAAGTAATCTAGCAAGAAAATGCATTAGGTTTTCTTTGGTTTGGCTTGTGAAATTCGCTGTGCTGGAGGAAATGTGTATTCCTGTTTTGTGTCTTTTTGTAACTTAAGGTTTTGCCTCAAGGGATTCTCTATGTTTTGAATCTGACTGCCTGTGAGATTACCTTCCATTCTGATCTTACAGAGTTGTTCTCTTATCTTTTTTTGTTCTTCTAATAAAGTTCTGGTTTTTTAAGAATCTGATTGGGGTTTTGGGGTCTTAAAAATCCCAGGCTGGTCTGTGCTCATCTTGTTTATTCTCAAGCATCCGCAGGAAAGGGGGTGTAAGGGTTTGGGGGGATATTTTGCAGAAATAGGAACTCCAGGTGGTCCTTTCCCTGATTGTTTGTTAAATCACTTGGTGGTGGCAGCATTTTACCTAATCCAAGGGCAAAGACTTTGTGCCTTAGGTAAGTTTTAACCTAAGCTGGTAGAAATAAGCTTCGGGGGGTCTTCCATGCGGGTCCCCACATCTGTACCCTAGAGTTCAGAATGGGGAAGGAACCCTGACAGCAGATCTTTGTGGAATTCATAGATTCCAATGCCAGAAAGGACTAGTAAATAATTGAAAATGATTAGGATGGAATAGCTTATGTACCAGAAGAGATTAAAAAGACTGGTACCATTGAGTTTAGAAAAGAGACAACTAACAAGGATGTGATATAGATCTATAAAAGCATGGATGGTTTGGAGAAAGTGAATAAGGAAGTGTTATTTACCCCTTCATCTAATACAAAAACTAGGGATTATCTGATTAAGTTAATAGGCAGCAGGTTTAAAACATACATTAGAAAATATTTCTTTACACAAAACACAGTCAGTTTGTGGAACTTGTGGCAATATGATGTTGTAAAGGCCAAAAGTACAAATGGGTTAAAAAGGGAATTGGATGAGGTCATCAATGTTTATTAGCCAAGGCAGTCAGGAACATGACCCCATGCTCTGGCTGTCCCTATATCTCCAACTGCCAGAAGGATCTGTCAAAGACTGTCCCAGTATGGACATTCTTATGTGATCATCTAGGCTGATCTCCAATGTAACACAGGCCATAAGTCTTCCCCAAAATAATTCATAGAGCATAGCTTTTAGAAATAACATCCAATTGTGATTTTAAAATTGTCACTGATGGAGAATCCAGCATGACCCTTGGTAAATTGTTCCAATGGTTAATTACTCTCACCGTTAAAAACTTATGCCCTATTTCCAGTCTGAATTTGTCTAGCGTCAACTTCCAGTCATTGGATTGTGTTATATCTTTCTCTGCTAGGTCAAAGAACCCATTGTTATATATTTGTTCCCCATGGTAGATACTTATAGACTGTAATAAAGTCACCCCTTAACATTCTCTTTGTTAAGCTAAATAGACTGAGCTTCTTAAGTCTATCACTATAAGGCATGTTTTCTACTCCTTTAATCATTCTTGTGGCTCTTTTCTGAACCCTCTCCAATGTATCAACATCCTTCTTGAATTGTGGCCACCAGGACTGGGCACAGTATTCCAGCGGTGATCTCACCACTTACAAATATACAGGTAAAATAACCTCTCTACTCCTAGTTTATGCATTCAAGGATCACATTAGCTCTTTTGGCCACAGCATCGCACTGGGAGCTCATGTTTAGCTGACTTCCCATCCTGACCCCAAATTCTTTTCAGAGTCACTGCTTCCCAGGATAAAGTTCCCTATCCTGTAAGTATGGACTACTTTGTTTGTTCCTAGATGTATATATTTACATAAAGTCATATTAAAATACATATTGTTTGCTTGCACCCCGCTTAACAAGCAATCCAGATAGCTCTGTGTTACTGACCTGTCCTCTTAATTATTTACCACTCCCCCAATTTTTGTGTCATCTGCAAACTTTATCAGTGATGATTTTATGTTTTCTTCCAGGTTATTAATAAAAATGTTAAATAGTGTAGGGGCAAGAACTGATCCCTATGGAACAGCATTGAAATATATCCATTCGATGATGATTCCCTGGTTACAATTATATTTTGAGATTTATCAGTTACACAGGTTTTAATCCTTTTATTTGCACCATATTATTTTTTCTTTCTAGTTTTTAATCAAAATGTCATGTGGTACGAAGTAAAATGCCTTATAGAAATCTAAATATAGTATATCAACACTTTACTTTATCAACCAAATTTGTAATTTAATCAAAAAAAGATATCAAGTTTGACAGGATCTATTTTCCATAAGCCCATGTTAATTGACATTAATTATATTACCATTCTTTACTTCTTTATCAATCAAGTTCCATATGAGCCACTCCATTATCTTGCCCAGGATCAATATCAGACTGACAAGCCTATAATTATGTGGGTCATCCTATTCAACCTTTTTAGATACAGAGATATTAGCTTTCTTCCAGTCTTCTGGAATGTCCTCCATGTTCCAAGATTACAGAAAATCAACATTAACAGTTTTGTGAGCTCCTCAGCCAGCTCTTTTAAAACTCTTGGATGCAAGTTATTTCGGCATGCTGATTTAAATATGTCTAATTTTAGTAGCAGCAGTTTAATGTTCTCCTGAGTTACTATTGGAATGGAAAGTGTTTCATCATGATATCATCATTTGTTTTTTCCCAAAATACAGAATAGAAAAATGTATTGAACACTTTCCCCTTTTCTGCATTATTTTTGACATTTTTACCATTTCTTGCTAGTAATGGACCAATGCTAGTGTTAGGATTCTTATTGTTCTTAATATATTTCAAAATAACTATTATTCTTAACTTTGATGGCCAGAGTGTTCTCCTTGTGTCCTTTTGCTTCCCATTTTAAAACTAATTTTATTTCATTAAATTATGAATGGATTTATTTGGAAATTAAGAAAATTCATCTTGTGCCTAACAAGCATGTTCTGTAATTTTAGGGAGGATATATAACATAGTGGTGGAATCCCTGCCTTATCATCAAAACCTTAACTACATAAATGCAAGGAATGCTATCACCTATCTAGAGACAAATACATAGAAAATTCTACTCACTTTGAGACTGGACATTAACTTTAGTATCTAACTATATTTTCCTGTGCACAGCCTGACTAAATGTGCTGGGCATCTCCACAGGGGTAGGGTCTATCCTTTCTCCTTTCTCTTAACTGGATGATCTGCAGCCACAACTCCATCTTCTAGCACCACAGATTAATGCGCCACTGGGATCAATAGGAAGTGGATCTCTTCCTTATTTCCAGATTCCTTCTGTGTTATCCATTCTATGGGCTCCAAAAATCCCACATTGTACACTGGTGGTGCTTTGCATGGGATCCTCAGTATCTGTTGGAGTCAGAGGGAGGGGAAGGGGAAGGATTTACCCCTGTTCATCAGACCTATATCTGTTCAGTTTAGATTTAAGGCTGAGATTTTCAATGCTTCCTAAGGTATTTGGATGACCAATTCCTATTAATTTTAATTGGAAGTCTAAATCCCCTAGGCAGTGATGAAAAATCTCAGCATAAGATCTTTGGGACTGTGTCTTCTTGTGTGCATTAAATGTTGCTGAGCACAATGGCATTGTTCAATAAATAATAATAAATGGGTAACTGTTTGGTGTGTGCACAGTGAAGTGGGGAACTCGGTCCATTTTCCAGTGGACACCTTTCCACATGACAGCACCACCATCACAACAAAATACATGGATTACCTCCAACTGCTGAGCAGTTAAATACTTCTGGAGACATCTGCTTAACTCCATGTTCAGGCTCAGACCCCAATTTCCCCTTTTTCTGCCAATCCTCATAAAACTCACAGATTTAATTTATTTGGACTGTAACAATATGCTAACAGAGACTGAATTGTTTTCAAAGTCTCTTTTTTTATTATTTCAGAGTTGCACAAAAGTTGTCAGAAACCCTGAAGATTTCACGTCTGATAGTCTCTAAATCAAAAATCATCAAATCGATGTAATTCCTCATCTGAAACAGAATTTTACAACCAAAGCCATAATCTATGTGCCCAATTTCAAACCAATGAACTGCACAGTTTTATAATGAGAGTGATGACTGGACTATTAAGGAGAACATCTGGGCCCTGTCAATGCAATAATTGGCAGAGAAATTGTAGCTCTGTAACAGACCTGACTTAAACCAGCTGGTATCTCTGCCTGTTTCCTCCAGTGAGTTAAAAGGGGCCGGGGCAGGAAATCTGAGCCTTTGGGGAGTTGCTGAAGGCATATCTACTTATTATGATCACACTCAAGGAGCAGACTAAGTGCACTGGGGCCAAGAGAGTATTCTTCCTGTTAGAGAAGTGACAGATGACTGATATAAAGTAGTGGGTAGAAGCATTCTTGAAATGTGCACTGCTCATAGATGTTCCACTTGAATAGTGAGATCACTCGACAGCATGAGCCTCTGGCTCCCAGTTCCTCTCTCTCTCAAATGATTCTAAAAGGAGATCTACTATAGAACAACTCCCACTCACTGACCTCTCATCTTTCAGTCTCTCTCTCTCTCGCTGCCTCTTGTCTTTGAACTAAGTTTTTCCTTCAGTGTTTGTATGGCAGTTGCTAAAATTCCACAGTGTGGTAGGTGTAAAATATGCAGACAGACATGTTTTACTCACAAAAATTCTTACATAAAAATCACATTAATTCTTTTGTTCATTTGAAATTATCTTTCTCCATGCAATCAGGCATTAGCACAAAGAGACAACCCTTCCCAGCAATGTAAAACAGTACTTCAATCAAAAACCTTTCAAACACTTTGCATGCAAATATGGGATTTTTTCCCATCAAATAGGAAGTGAAGCTCCACATATACCCCAATTATATTTTAGGCTGCAGTTTCTTTTGATCTTCAGTTCTGGGTATATCCCCAAAGTCATACTTAAAGGGTGTCAGTATTTAAGAGGGACTTTCACAGTTGTGAAAAGTTAATATTCTATCATCCTTCAGTACAAAAACAGATTATCTTTGATTTTAGGAACTGATCATTCTTTTTACTTTAAAGAAATGGAGTATTATTTGCTGGTATTTGTTAACTACGCTCACCTTTGCAGTGTTTCTTCATCAGGTGAGGTATAAGTATCCCTCATGCCAGTATTCCTATTTCCCATATTACCTTCATGAATTGTGTTATAGCCATTAACAATTCTGAGCCATATTAATATATTAAAAAAAAGTTCATGGTAGCTGTAAAAACAATGGGAGGAAGGATGGTCTAGTAGTGAGGATAATAGCCTGGGACTTGTAAAATCTTGGTTCAAGTCCCTACTCTACCATAGGCTTTGAGGTGACCATCGGTGAATCACTCACTAGAGGATTTGAGTCCTAAAAAAAGAAGTGTCAGAAAACTGCTTTGACAAGAATACCTGGAATTAAAAGGGGAATGATGAGGCTTGGTTTGTTTTCTTTACTTACAATTATCAGAAGAACCAGGAGGCCCATTCTGGTGCCCCAAAAAAGTTCTGGAATGATGTTATGGCGCGCTTTTGCACGGCACAAGTGCTGACTCACCCTCTCAGTTCCCCATCTGCAAAACAATACTTCGCTGCCTCATCAGGGTGTTGAGAGGATAAATACATTAAAGACTATGAGGTGCTCAAATAAGCCAGATAAGTAGCTAAAATAGATAGATATATTCATCCCTGGAATAACCCTTTTTACTGAAGTAAAGCTAAAGTAGGGATGAGTTTTCCCCCAGTAAGTGTAATATTTCCCTGAAATATGGAAACTTTTGGTAAAATATTAGTTGGACATATTTAAGTTGGAGTAAAAGTGTCTAAAATATAAAAATACATTCTAAATTATATTATTTAGACATTAATATATTAGCAATGTCTAACTAAAAATAATATGGAAAAATAAAAAACACTGGGAATTATCAGCTTGCACTTTTTAAATCTGAGGGTCTTCTCAAGAATTTTTTCCAAAGACCCTGCCCTCAACTCACTTGTAGACAACCCTACCGCCATACAAACTCCTTACCGGCTACTGAATATATACATGATCCTTTGTGGAAATGGCCTCATATCTGAGATTTCTAAAGTTCATGGTAGCTGTAAAAACAATGGGAGGAAGGATGGTCTAGTAGTGAGGATAATAGCCTGGGACTTGTAAAATCTTGGTTCAAGTCCCTACTCTACCATAGGCTAAACCAGTGTTACTCATTTAATCCAGGCCCCTATCAAGATAGATATCAGTAGTCTGCAGAGGCCTGCAGCTTCATAGTGAGGTTGCCTCTGCTGACCTTTCTATCTAGAGACATTTTTCTATATTTCTCAAAGATATGAGATCACATCAAAAATATTGTACCTTGCTCAACCATGACAAAGCATGGCAGGGTTTTGCCCTGAGTTTTTATGCTACCAGAAAGGAGGGATTAATTCCCTTTCATATATTTCTTCATCCAGGGTTCATTGGTTTTAAGAACTACTGGGTCAGCCACGTAGTGGACCAAACCCAGAGCTCCTTCAGGTGTTGCCATTGCTGCGCCTGCCTTTACTACACTAGAGGGTGACTCAGGTCCCTTCCACTTGCATGATGGCCTTTTGAAGTGCAGAGATACATACATCAAGAGGGCCTTTAGTGCCTCTGGTGCTCAAACTTTCTCACCAGATGAGTAAGTCTTCTGGAGAAGAAAAACAGAAGTATGTAAAGACCCTATAACTAAGTTGGCCCCCCTACTGCAGTCCAGAACTAGAGAGTAGTGCCTAGGAGAGGGGAGGGAGAAGTCAGCTAGAGATCTGGTGGAGCTCTCTTTCACAGTTTGCCCACAGCCAAGCCTTTGCCAGACCAGCAAGGTGAAACTAAGTCAGATTTGAACATAAGGGAGTTCCTTAACACAAGTGGTTCAGGTACATTTTCCAAAATGTGATAGGGAAAAAAGAGCCAGTACTGATGCTACTTGGGAGGTCATAGTGGAGTATAAGGAGGACATCACTACATATTACTGGATTCAGACTTTTCACTTAAGGGACACTTATCCTTCCCCTGATCTCATATTAAAGGCAATAGCAGAAACATATCATGGCATTATTCCTTGTGCTATAAATCTATTCCTTATCTTCCACGTGTTTCATCTGCCATTTCTATGGCAAGTTTTCAGTGCTCCCCCTCAAAAAATAATTAAAGGATAAGACTGTCCTACTGCAAGTAGACCTGGTCAGAAAATGAGGAGAGGGAACAAATTTGTCAAAATGTCCACAAAATTATCGTCCTTTTTCCCAAGATATTTTCCAACCAGCTGTAATCATAGGATATGATGCCTGGTGTAACAAAACAACATTAACCCACAATACATCTATGTCATCATTCTTTCAATATCAATATAAAATACCTTTTATGGGTGAAACTCACCTTGGTCTGGAGGGCCCATATGAAGTCCTCTGAATCATTTCAACCTTGCACGGACTACATGGGGGAAACCACCAGGCATTTGCAAATGGGATCTCCAGGCCATTTCACATAGAGGTGCAGAGAGCAGCAGTAGCAACTGGTTAGGCCACAAGAGAGACAGATACAGCATATCCATCCACAAGTGCCAATGAGATGGTGGAATGATGGCTACAGCGCATCAGCTGGAGCGGTGATCCTGAAAGGAGGAACAGCAGTTTGCAGCATTTTACATTGACCCCCAGACTGGAGGGATGGATTTCATACTCTCTCCCATGTACTTCACTTGCATAACGCCTAATTAGTCAAACTTTATGCTGATGAAGTGAATTGCACCTTAAGTTAATACATATTAAGTACATATTTTAGCTACTTCTTTCTTCCATTCTGTAATACAATTACTTCTTATCATTTTTCTAAAGTTCTTGTTTTAATTATTTGTTTTTAAACAGGGGTTTTCTTACAGCCATCCTCTTCTCCTAATTAATCCTGCAGTGCTCCTAATTAATTCAACAATGATATACATTTGTGGAATCAGAATCATTGCCATGGTAGCAGACTGTGATGTCATAAAGAGAAGATTATGTCTTTTATGCAAGATGAAGCAGGTGGAGAAGTGGTGCTGGGTTCTGTCCAGGAGGGAGAAATTTCTCATTCAAATATATATTTATTCAATAGTTGCAAGGGGACTACAATACAAAGCAAATTGCTTTTTCTATCAATGCTCCTTTTATTATCCTATGTGAAAGTCCCCTGTACAGTGGATAAAATTCCCAAAAATTGGATTCTAAATCTAAATTGCATATTGAGCATTTGACCTTCAATGAAAATGTGTAAATTAGCTATCAATGTCTGCATTCTATACATTGTTCATTTGCCTCACTGATTACTAACTTTAAAAGTATGCCAATAATCTAAATAAAAACATAGAAGCAGAGGGATTTTTTTAGATTACAATGATAAAATATTCTGTGTTTTCTAGACAAATGTAAACTTTTTCCTAAGGGTACCTAACAAAAGATGCATAATAAATTTTACAATGATTCTTACATTCTTTTTCAGCCTGATGCATTTATGTTCAGAATACATAAATATTTGAGAGCTTATACTAGTACTGCTTATTCTGAGCATACTGAGATGTAGGGGCTCAGACAAAAGCAACAAATACACCCACGCTAGTTGGGACTCTTGAATCTTTTCATCCTAAGGCCAGGATTTGTGGGCTGTTGCATGAGGGTGGACCACACAGAAGCCCACTGAAATTATCCAAGGTCTACCTGCAGGAACAGTTTGCAGAATCTGTGCCGACATTTTCTCTTTCGTATTAGTGGCCTGCAGTCAGAGCCTGGGTAGCATGTAATAATTGCATAAAAATATGTAACAATTCAAATTTGAGAGGCCCGCGAAGGAGACCTGGGACCTACAAGGAACAGATTGTGAACTGCCCTGACATTCCAGAGACAATGTTTGTAATGTTCCCTAGACAGAAGCTTTCGAGCTACACAGAGCTCTTCTTCAGATCTGGGCCCGAAGAGCCCTATGTAGTTCAAAAGCTTGTCTCTTTCACCAGCAGAAGTTAATCCAATAAAAGGTATTACCTCACCCACTTTGTCTCTCATGGGACCAACATGACTAAAACAGCACTCCAAATCTTTAAATAAAAGTATCTTTAAATCACAGCTTCATAGGGCAAATCCCAACTTGAACTCTGTTTCATATCCATACATATTTTATTACCTACATGTGGACAACTGGATTTCTTTGAGAAGACACAGAATGTGGCAGAAGCTATGTTGGTAATACGGTGGAGCAGACAGTGGCAGTTAACTAGCCTGTTTTGTTCCACCTACCCTCAGAATCATAATGGGAAAATACCTTGTAATCATAGGTTTTGTTTTTATTTCAGTTTAAATTTAATAAAAAGATGCTAAGATGCCCGAAAGCTTTTGTTTGTTTAAAAGCTTTCTTGCATTTTACGTACAAAAAATTATACAAAATACAGACATACTAAAAGAGATACCAAAGTATTGAAATAAGAACTCATCTATAACCTATAATAACCTAGTGGAACATAAGAAAAAGGAGTAAAATTATATCCAATATATATAGAATACTTCTTCAGTTTTCAATCCTACAAAAACTTAAAAACTTGTGTAGTACCATTGACTTTAATGGGACCGAGTCACATGCTTAAAATTAAGTACCAGTCTAAGACCTTGTAGGATTAGTGAGATACTCACCTGTAGAATTCTCAGTATTGAGAAACAATTAAATATTGTTCTTGATAGCATATCATCTTTGAAAGTTATTGAAGATAGCTTAGATCCAAGCAGCTATCTAATGACAGGCCCTTCTCACCCACAGAAAAGAAGTTGGGCCTTGGAACAGCATGCAGAGATTTGCTGAGTGTACAAAGCAGGTGCTGTTTTTTGGCAGGATTTAATCATGAAAGAAAACAAAAAGATTTCTTCATGAATAAATCAGTTTTTTTCTCTGCTAGCCCAGTTATTTAAATTCTACTCAGAGCGACTTGTGCTTTCTCTAACTATTGCTTTGTAAGAACTAACTTTTTTTGAGGCTTTTTAAACAAACAAAATTAAATACACCATTTTTTAAATGCTAGGAACTTTTTTCTGTGCTGCATTTCCATTTACATTAATTATGGGAAAGAATTGCAGTATGTACCATAGCTATATACCCTGAATCCTCCTCAGTTATTATGTATAAATATTATATAAATAATAACACTGAGCCTTTGCTTTTTAGGTTCTCACAGTGCCTTACAAATTTTACAGAAGCCGACCTATAATCCCGTGAAGTTGATATTATTCGCATTTGACAGCTGGGTAAACTGATGAGCAGAGTGATTATTTGATTTGCTCAAAGTCAAACAGAGAAACAATGGCAGAGCCAGGAATAGAATCCAGGATCCCTCATTTCCAGCCTCCTGCTTTAAACATTAAACAAGACTCCCTGTCCTCTTACTGTGAGTATTCACATGTATCTATATTTACAGATTGCACTAAAATATAAGTCTGAGACAAAGGGAATTAGTTGATATTTATACAGACTAACTACAAGGGAAGTAAATACCCCAAAAGAAAACCAAAGCTTGTAGACCAAACTCTAAGAGAAACTGTGTGTATGGAATCATCCTCTGAAAAGCATTTTTAGTCCAGTGAGACAAATGGAAGGATCCTGTGGAGGCTGCAGATATTTAGATATTTAGTCTGATATATTACTTCTGCAGAAACAATTTTTATTTCCATTGTTTGTTTACTGTACTGTAAATGGAGTTCTTAGGAACTCATGGGTTAATCCCAGGACTGAGAGATTTGATTTAATGTGTATGATGCCCTATAGTATGAAAAGAAATGTTAAATCTAAATCAGTTGTAACACACCAGAACTGTAAAGTTGTGGGGAGGGAGAGAAAATATTATTCAGATTCAGGGAGAAGATTTTTTCCTACCTGGGGCAATTATTTGCATAATTCATCCCTGGTGTAACTGCATTATCAGCGTTTTATATGAAGGATAAAGATGAGCCTGTGATTCAGATGAAGAAATGTCCTCTTCCTTTATTGCTGTTCATAACAGGCTCCCAATCCCCCCTTACTGAAGTCAGTGACAAAACGTACATATATAATCTCATTGTAGTCAATGAGGTTATGGATGTCAGTCAGGATGTGAGTGTATATATATATGGCCTCTGAGAGTGACACGCCACAGCCACAGAGAGGTTTTTGGGGGGCCCAGAAAAAAATCTGAAAATGAGCTGCTTCATTACATTCTGGGGTTTGGAGGTACAAATCCAGACCGGAGAAGGGTTGTGTTGCTACCAGCCCTATAACTCTGAATGCCTCACAATGCTTTGCTGCTATAGCTTCCAATGTGGAATGATGGCAACCAGCCTACAAGTCACACCCTGAGTATATACGTATAGCTGCAGCCCTGGTCTAGCAGCTCTGATCGGGGGGCTGGAATCAGGGGTGTGGCAGGCTTGAAGTGGTTTCCATCATAGAAATTTATCATAGAGTTTACAGTTTGGATCAGTGGCTTTCAGCACCCCCACTATAAAATTTGTTTGAACACTGCTGGCTCTAATCCTAGCAGCCTTCCAGCAACACACCAGTCACACAGCGGCTTCTACCAACCTGGGTTACAGCCATCAAGATGACCCCAACACACTCCCAATCCCCGATTTCCCCGAAACCATGTGTAGTGCCTTCTCTCTACCTGGTTACCTCCTTTAAATGCCAATCCGCTTACAGGTCTGGGTTCTTTTGGATCCCGCCACCCGACAGCAGGTTGTGTCTTCTTTCTTTTTTCCTATGAAATTATTTGGCAGTGCCTCCGCCCCCCTCATTCCTTCCTGGCCGAGTCACCAGGGCAGCTTGGGCAGAAAATTCTAACTACAGGGTAATTTCCACTTACTTGCCAGATAGTTGGAGACTTCCAAGAAATAACACATACAATATATGCAATACAATAATTATATTAAACAGGAGCCAAATACAACATAACAGGGTACAACACTATTTTTAGGGTCACCGGTGCCCACACTGAAAATACCCGTGACTCGATGTAGGAAATGCAAAATTAGTGTCCCATTGGTACGTATTTTGCTGGGGCCCTTGGTGACCTATAACTACAAAATTCTTCTTTGCAGTGGTTTAGCAGTGTGGCTGACTGGGTTCAGTACAGCCCAAAGGACTCAAAAGTGGGAGAAGGTGGTAAATCCCTCCACAGGTTATAAAATCCTCAAACCCTTACTCCCTGGTTTGAGGACACAGTTCAGGGAGTAGGGGGTCCCCAAAACAAATTCCCTGACTAACTAACTAAAACATGGTGCACTTACAAACTCCATGAATGATCCTCAGGTTCGAAAATGACTCTGGACTCCTCAGTCATTGCAGAGGGGCTGCTCTCATCAGGCTGCATCGGTCCCAGGATTTCCCCTCACCACAAAGGGGTGTAGGGCTCAAGGTGTAGGTTACACAACTACACTAACATCCAAACTGTAGACTCCTAGCCCAGCCTCCAGATACACACTCCACAGGCAGCTTCCCTGGACTAGCAGACAGAGCAGAGCTGACCATGTGGTCTCCCCTAGAGAGCTGGAGGGCGAACTCAGCCTGGCTGGGGAAGTGTCCCAGCAAACTCTACAAATTGGGAATCATCAGTGGGGAAGGAAAAACCCAGCTGAGGGATCTGCTGTCAGGTCCCTAGAGGCCTGTTCTCGGGGGAACCCTGCATGCAGGCCTGGGACTCACCAGCTCCCCACATAGCCAGTCCTGCCCTTTTCCTGGCTGGCTCCAGACTGACTCCAAAAATGGCTTCTCCCCTTTTCTCAATTCCCTGGAAGGGCCTCTCACTCCCTATTGGTTGCTGGGCAGACTCTGAGTCTGCCTTGGCTCCCTCTCCCTACCAGGGACAGTGTGCCTTTCTCCGAGCTGCCAGCAGACAGGGTCCCAGGAATCTGTGTAATCTACTTGGGGGTTGCACATGTGCCTTGAAGTGCCTTCTCCTTGACAACTTAGAGAAATAATAATAATAAGTGTCAAATCTGAGTGGCATAGTGATCCCATGCACCAGGTTGCAACCCCTCTCACTCAAATTTGGCCCAGCTGCCTCTGCTATTTTGCTGGCCATCTCAAATGGGAGGCCTTTTGCTTCCCCTCCTCTGGGCAGCCCTGTGTCACAGAGTCATCAGGGTGATGCTCTGGAACTGCTCTGGGGTAGCATGCCTTCTCTCTCTGAGCATACTGTTGCCAAGGCAAGAAGCTTACACAGCTTTGGCCTTCCTGGGTCTGACATCGGAGCATTGAGCATCCCTTTTCTTACCGTGTGCTTTCCACAGTGAGTCTGCCTGGGTGGGGCTCCTGGGAAATCCAGGGGGCTCTGCACACCAACTCTGCAGTCAGCAGTGACTCTTAACCAGCGGTGTAAAACAGAAAGTTTATTAGTCAACAGGAACACAGAGTAGAACAAAGCTTGTTAGCACAGAAATCAGCGACTTCCAGCAAAGTCCATCTTGGGGGACCCCAGACCGGACACCGTGGACTCCCCCCTCTCCGAGTCCCAACAGCAGACTGCCCAGCTTCCAGCGACCTGACCTCTGGCACACTTGTTGCTGCTCCTCCTGGGCAAAGTATCACCTGGTCGCATCCCCCTCATGGGTCTCAGGTTACGAAGGGCACTGGCCATAGCCTATGTGCAGGCAGCTGGATCCACCTCACCTGTCCCGAGTGTCTCAGCAAAAGTCACACACCCTTATTCCCACCACCTAAGCATTGGTGCAATACACAGAGACACTGAGGCACACAGAGTATTCATGCTAAATAGTAAGACTCACATCGGCTTGCAGACGACATCATGAGGAAAAACCCACTTTGTCACACCTTGCATACACCAGTCTAGAGTATCCGCATTCTTAAACATTTATACACATCGTTCCAAATATCTAAATAAACTTTTGTTGGTTTTGCAATATGGATGGCATCACTTTAAAAGTGTGGCTGGCAGGCTTGCCTTACAAGAATCAGCCCCATTTGCTGCTGTCATTTTGCAGTCATACATTTAGATGGACTTCTATCCCCTTCTGCTATTTCAATTTGTAACAGAAGCCACTGCAGCAGGAAATCTGCAGCCTCCACAGGATCCTTCCATTTGTCTCACTGGACTAAAAATGCTTTTCAGAGGATGATTCCATACACACAAAGAAAAGGAGTACTTGTGGCACCTTAGAGACTAACCAATTTATTTGAGCATGAGCTTTCGTGAGCTACAAGTGAGCTGTAGCTCACGAAAGCTCATGCTCAAATAAATTGGTTAGTCTCTAAGGTGCCACAAGTACTCCTTTTCTTTTTGCGAATACAGACTAACACGGCTGTTACTCTGAAACCTGTCCATACACACAGTTTCTCTTAGAGTTTGGTCTACAAGCTTTGGTTTTCTTTTGGGGTATTTACTTCCCTTGTAGTTAGTCTGTATAAATATCAACTAATTCCCTTTGTCTCAGACTTATTGCTTGCTGATTAGTAACAATACAACATGCAGCGATTTCACTGCAGCCTGTACAACATTAGCAGAGCTATGTAGAGCTTGGCTCCTCTGGGTAGGTAGAATAAGAAAGCATAGTCTCCTTAATGTTCCCCAATGATCATACAGTGCCAGTGATGTGATTCAGCAAATGTTTTTAAAACATATTGGGCAGTTTACTTACAATCAGTAGAGAAAGAAACAAGAGTACATGTTTTGAAAACTTAGCTAACTGCAAATATCTTAATAACCATTTAGTTTTGTCCTTTTATATTCAACAGATTACTTTCCAGAAAGAAGGAAGCCAAAATCAGCCAAGTATCCTTGACGACAAGTCAGTTCTCTCATTTCTTATAGGTACATCGGATAGGTGCTGGAACTAGGGTTCTGGGGGTGCTACCACACCCCCTGGCTTGAAGTTGGTTCAATGGCACTCAGCACCCCCACTATACAAATTGTTCCAGCACTCCTGAATGAATATGAAAATGTTGTCACAATGCATAAAAGAATCTCCTAGTGCAGTGTTTCCCAAACTTGGGATGCCGCTCGTTCAGGGAAAGCCCCTGGCGGGCCCGGCCAGTTTGTTTACCTGCCACATCCACAGGTTTGGCCGATCGCGGCTCCCACTGGCCACGGTTCACTGTGCCCGGCCAATGGGGGCTGCGGGAAGCGGCAGCCAGTATGTCCCTCGGCCCGCGCCACATCCCACAGCCCCCATTGGCCGGGCACAGCGAACCGCGGCCAGTGGGAGCCGCGATCGGCCGAACCTGTGGACGCGGCAGGCAAACAAAACAGCCGGGCCCACCAGGGGCTTTCCCTGCATAAGCAGCATCCCAAGTTTGGGAAATACTGTCCTAGTGGATTTAATTTAAAATACATCTGCATTTAATCCAAGGTAAAAGGACTCTCATTATACTTCAATTCTATAATGGATTTGTTTTTCTTTAATGTAATGTTGAATTAATACTCTACAATAGTAGAAAGAAAAGGAGTACTTGTGGCACCTTAGAGACTAACCAATTTATTTGAGCATAAGCTTTCGTGAGTTACAGCTCACTTCATCGGATGCATACTGTGGAAAGTGTAGAAGATCTTTTTATACACACAAAGCATGAAAAAATACCTCCCCCCACCCCACTCGCCTGCTGGTAATAGCTTATCTAAAGTGATCACTCTCCTTACAAAGTGTATGATAATCAAGTTGGGCCATTTCCAGCACAAATCCAGGTTTTCTCACCCCCCCACACACACACAAACCCACTCTCCTGATCACTTTAGATAAGCTATTACCAGCAGGAGAGTGGGATGGGGGGAAGTATTTTTTCATGCTTTGTGTGTATAAAAAGATCTTCTACACTTTCCACAGTATGCATCCAATGAAGTGAGCTGTAGCTCACGAAAGCTTATGCTCAAATAAATTGGTTAGTCTCTAAGGTTCCACAAGTACTTCTTTTCTTTTTGCGAATACAGACTAACACGACTGTTACTCTGAAACCTACAATAGTAGGAGACCAACCATCAGAAGTACTGCAGTTAAGTTCACTTTACATTCTCCAGTCTCACCAATTTAGCTTGCACCCTCTGTGAGAGAAAACCTCATTCAATTTGTATTTCACAGTCATTTTGATGAAATAATCTTGACTTGTTAAAACCATGTTGATGGTTTGGGCACCTAACTAAATGCTAAAACATCTGCATATGGCATCACAAAGCTATTCTTCCCTAGTAAAAGGTCCATAAGAAGCTTATATATCTCCCTTTGAGCATGTGACTGTGCACTGCAGCACCTAAACAGGCATCTGGTCTCCTAAGCACCAGTGCAGTGCACAAATTAGGAGAAGACAGACTCCCCCGTCTCACCTGCAGGGCCCAATCTCATAAATGTGTTCAGAGCTTGCCTTCTGGATTGGCCTCTGTAGATGAATTTACACAAAACACCTGGGGTGGAGGATGACAACCTCCCGCATAACTTTTGAAACTCCAAATTCAAATCCCCCCTCTGCTTAAGAGGGATTTGAACTGGGATCTGTCACCCCTCAGGTGAGGGTTCTGGCCACTGGGCTATGGGATAGCCAGATGGGGCCTCATTCATGTCTCCTATTGAAGCTGATCCACTGCGGTTAAATAATGAAAGAATCATTGGGCCTCATGGGGTATGTCTACACTGCAATTAGACACCCTGGCTGGCCAGTGCCAGCTGACTTGGGGTTGCAGGGCTCGGGTTGCAGGGCTGATTAATCGTGGCATAGACATCCGGGCTCAGGCCACAGCCAGAGCGCTGGGACTCTCCCACCTCACAGGGTCCTAGAGCCCAGGCTGCATCCTGAGTGTGGAAGTTTACACTGCAATTAAACAGCACAACAGCCTGAGCCATGCAAGCCCAAATCAGCTGGCACAGGACACCTCTGGGGTTTTAGTTGCAGTGTAGACATAACCAGAGAGAAAGACTAAGCATGGGAATGACCCTGCAGGGGCTTAGCATAAACAACACTCGGTTTGGCACTCCCACTGGCCAGTTTAGACAGGAAGCCACCTAGCATGTTGGCTCATGTGAATCCCGTTCTGATGTGTCTATCTCTCCCCATTGTTTGTATAGGGAGCCTAAGCACTTAACTCTGGTGGCACTCAGTAAATACATAACAATAATAGTAGGAAAATGTCATAAAATCATAGGGTTTGAATAATCCAGGGGCTGAACTAATAAGAAGGAAGAGCAGGCATGACTGGCGACGTTTTAGAGTGCTGGGTCATGTGACTGTTCCTGTCTTTCATTCTCACCGCTCCACTTACTTATTAGTACTACTCAGAGAGCCAAAGACCTTGTGAAATATAAGACTTCAACACCAGAATCTCTGCTGACCAAGAGAAAGTGGCAAAACTTAGCAAAAGTGACATCTGATGAAGTGTGCTGTAGCTCACAAAAACTTATGCTCAAATAAATGTGTTAGTCTCTAAGGTGCCACAAGTACTCCTTTTCTTATTACCTGAAACTGTAACCATGAAAAGCAACTCTGCCTTATCAGGTAGCTAAGAAAAAGCATGTGGCAGAGCTGGACTGCTGATGACATTTAATATAGTTTCAGCAAGCCAATTACCAATGCTTTGGCTGAAGCTGACCTCTGGCTATTTTGTTCATTCTTGCAAACTCTTGTGAGAAAAGGTTATTTCACAAATATATTAAATCATGAACTGAAGAGTAATGTGTTATTTAAAGTAAGCTGAAAGAGGTCATGCTTGTGTGAACCAGTGCTCAGAAAGTAAAGTCCATATCTCTGACAGGACTTTGGACAATATTCCAGTCCCACAGCCCTGGATTTACTTTCCCAGCCTAACTCATCCAAATTGTCATCAGGAAATATTCTTCACATGTCTGGAAAAAGACTAGGTTAACCTGTTATATGTGTGGCTCTGTATATTTAAGAGTAGATTGTAGTCTATCCAAGACTATGAGCTCTTGTGAGACATAGGCCCTGCAGAAAAGGATGGTAACTGTAGATACATGTCTTGAAGGTAAACTTGAATGACTTACTGTGTGAAAAGCATGTACTATTGAAAATGTGTCAGAACTAGATGGCACAAACTCTGAGCACATTTTGTCTGTTTCAGAAAGACCTGAAAGCAAAAGATTCCTGACCCAAGTCTGAGAAAGAAATGAGAGTACATTTCAAAATGTCAGCTTAAGTGACATGGGGTTTCTTCATATAGAAAAAGTCCCCAGCACAGCTGAGAGAGGGTTGTTGTCATCTGAATCTCAATAACGATGAACATAGGACATCCCAATGAATGTTTAATTGGGGGAATATTTGAGTGTTTAATTACATAGTTGATACTTTGTATTTTTTGCTCATCTAGCTCATAGCTATTCAAATCAAAATCAGAAAAGTATTTGAAATGTCTAGTCCAGAAGTAAGTTCAGGGCAACCAGAGATTTCACAGCAATCAATATGTTTTTCAGTAAGATAAAAAGATTGTTCTTACTTTGTGAGTTAGGGCCAAAACCTACAGTCCAGACACAGAGACAACTCACATGAAATTTCATAGAAGTATTACCTGCGTTGGGTGCAGTATCAGACACTATCATGAATGACACCCTCACTTTTTGTGAGAAGAATCCGATCCCATGCTGTTCCCCCGTACAAAGTCTTCCTTTGCATTCTCACTTTCCTTCCAGAGGCTCATTTCTTTCATTTAAAACACATTTACATTCTCAGTGAAACCAATTGATTCCACTGGCCTAAAATTCACTTTCCACACATATTCATATGAGGAAACCTTCACGTACACCCTGTTTGCAAAAAACAAGCAAAATACAAGACAAGGTTTAAATTAACAGTCAATGCAAAATTCAAAAAAATGTGTACAAGTACTCCTGCTCCCCCCTAACTGCCAGTATTCTGCCAGCTTTATCAGGAAGATAGACAGGAAGATGTTTCCACTTAACTTTAGTCACTAGGAAATATATAATATAAGAAAATATACTGCCAGCAGGCAAGATTTTTGCAAGGGACTGGAAACAATTTCAAGGTGTTATTAGAATGACATCTATTTTTACTGGGAAAATATTTACATAATGAATTGTCCAGCCAAGGTATTAAAATAGTGAATATACAAATAATCTGCTTACATACTATTGGGAAACTCTAATTACAAGAAAAAATGCAATTTTCTTTCATAGATCTTACAGATGAGAGGTTTACCTCAACATACTGAGATAAATTACTTCCAAGACAAATTATTGCTTAAGCATACCAGCAGTTCAATCTAAACCTTTCCCCAGCTGGTAACAAGCATCCCAACTGAGACCAATGTCTAAACACTTCTTCAAAGCCATAGTATTTCCTGTAATTACTTCCCAGCTATACCAGACTATAAAATGAATAATGTCTTAAAGGGATAGACACAGCCCAGACAACATGTGGCACCACTGGGCCAAATCCTGTGAGATCTTGAAATGAGGCTACTAGGTGCTGCAAAAGCTCAGGTCACATCAGGCATCAGCCTATAAATTCTAAATAAATGCACACAAATTAAATTAAACTAAGAATAAATAACTCCAGTCCCCAGCAGAGAGAGACAGCGCTGAGTGTTTATTTCCCAAATATTAACGAGGAAGGTTATTTACCTACAATCTCAACTCACAACAGCAACTGGAAAATAGTAGTGTGTTCCCAGATAGAGATATGACACAAAGTCAGAAACTTTCTAATACTATGAAGGTCACCAAGTCTATCAGGCTAAAAGAGATTCAATTTAAAAGAGCAGCAGCAGCAACAAAATCCACTTCTTCTTACCATATGCGCAACGTGCCTCAGGTGGTATGTGACCAGGATTCATCACCAAATTTGGTCCTCTGTTTGGATCATTAGCTTCCACAGCTTGGGCTGGGTACTGACAGGGAGTGCGACATGAATGCTGATCCATGCCCCCCAACAAAATCCACAGAAGATATACTCCACCTAGGTTTCATACAATGAACTTGACCTATTCAGACATGTGTTCTCAGTCTTACACTATCAAAAAGCTTCTAATACCATACTCATGCATAGGGGGAATCTTGAATGTAATAAATGCAAAACCAGAGAGCACATTGCATGCTTCCAGTTCCTAAGCATACTGCATATTAAGAGTCCAATTGTATTTGCAATTTGTGCTGCTCAGGCATTAAACCTGCAGCACATCTATCTTGAACTATGTTGAGAACAAAAAAAGTCTTCACCTAATCACTGATATACAGTAATATAGTTTGAGATGGTAAGATCACAGTCTATTCTCAGAAGAACTATAGCACAGTGAACATTTAAAATTGTGTTGATTGAAAGCTAGGTGGCTTAGTGAGAAAATATTTAAATAGAGCTCATCTCTGTGGTGTCTATAACACTTGGATGAGAGCAATATCTAATTGACTAATTAGGGATTTAATTGGGTTTCGACAATGATGAAGGGCTTAAAGTAGTAGAGATGGTTTAACTAATACAGTCACTATCATCACAATTAAATGAGAAAGATTTTGTCAATTCATTTTGCAAGATTTTGCAGTGTCCAACACGTTCATCTTTTTCTTCCTTACATTTCCAAGAAACTGAAAAGTATCCACAGTAAAGCATAAGACAACCTTTACTGCCACTATAACACTAACGTTCACTCTAGTGAATTTGGAATATGTCTCTAACACAGGAAATAGCAGGGCTCCCTGAAAGTCCCAGGATGTCATGATTCAAGACTGCTGATATGGCAGAGCGTGACATCTTCAGGAGGTTCTTAAGGAGCACACACTGGGTCACGCCCTACTGGTTGAAGGGAAAGGGGAATCAAATAAGATAGTGCTAGGACCCGATGGAATGAGGATCTTGTTCCTACCGCTGCTACAGCAACCTCTCCTGCCTACAACCCCATTCCACTGTAGCTGTCACATTCCCCACCTGCCCCATCCAGCAACACAAAGCTCCAGAGTAGAGGGAATAGTGCTCCAAGGGCTTTGCAGACAGACAATGAGCACCAGACCCTTTTAAAGCAATGCTGCACATGAGCTCAGTGTAATGTGAATGGAGGGGGGCGGGGGGGAACGTAAAAGCACCTCTTCCCACAGCAAATGGATACCAAGTACCAATCAGAAACTGTGGGTAGTTCTGATCCCCAACAGAGCTAGTCAGAAATTAGAATTTCCTTCCCCCAGGAAATTCCAACATTTTGAAATTTATTTTTGTTCAGATCAAAACAAAAAGTTGAGATTTCAGAATTTCATGGGGGAAGAAAATTCTGAAAAATTTCAATTCAGAATCATTGAAACATTTTGTTTTGATAATAATATTATTATATGTATTATTGTAATTTTATATACCTGTCTAAAATAGTAAATATAAGATCAATATTAAAACTAATTTTTTCACATAAGTCAAAACAATATGAAATTAAATGATAAAGTAGAAATTAAACATTCTGACATTACTGAAACAAATGTCATCAACAGACATGTTCCCACAAAATGTTTTGACTTAGACAAAACTGTATTTTCTGTTGGAAAACTGTGTCATCAAAAAAATTTTGATCAGCTCTAGTCTCATATCAAAAAAGGTGATAAGTACTAACCTGTTGAACTAGTACAGGAGTGCAAACTAAGAGATCTGGATTCTAAACTCAGTTCTGACATTAACTTGCCACATGACTTTGGGCACGTTGCGTAATTTGCAAATTTTGACACATGCAAACATTTATTTGTTTTTGACTGGACCCAGATGATCATATCTGGAAAGTTAAAGTTAAATAGCAAACATTTGAATTACTAATTTATATAATAAAGAATTGCAACTAGGTACCATGGAAAGTGCATGAAGGATTCAGTCACTGTGTGATACTGAATTGCTGGTCTGGTCACTTGAGTACTGTAAATATGTTTAGTTAAATGTTCCTCCACTAGGGGATGCAAGGATTTAAAGACTGCACAAGAGAAACAAAGGCCTAATCTGTATGATCCCCCTCCGCCTCTCTACAGGAACACAATTTACTTGAGCTCTAGAGACTTGGGGGCAACAGAGATACCCACATGATATATCTCACTGGTAATCTACTGTAGTATATAGGTGGACATTAGTATAACCTATAGAAGCTTTAACTTCCACTTCTTGCCTTTTGGCCTTTTTGCAGCAACATAGCATGGAACAGAATGAGTCAATGGCAGCACAGATCCTGAATGCTACCAGTTGGGTGGAGGGGTCATGGAGCAGCATGGAGAGGCTAGCATTTAACACAGATGTCATGAGGATTGGGACCAAAACTACTTGGGCTCTTCACAGTCTGAAGATCTTAGCACTGACCTTTAAGCAAAGCCGCAAAATGGTGGCATTATGCCTGGAGTTTTTTCACCTCCTGCAAGTTTTTCCAAGGGTAGGTATAATTTATTCTGATTCTCAATATCCTTGAAGAAAAACAATCTGTATTTCAAACATGGCTTACTAGAATGGACTTTCAGGTATTTAGGTTTTTGGCTAGAATTTTTGTTTAATAATGAACATTGTGAATAGAACAGCCTGGAACAACTCCTGCAGAAACACATAATGTGCAAAGTCATGAAAATATTCACCATGGATAATGTTAATGCTTTATGTGGGCCTTTAAAAAAAAAGCCAAAAGGATTTATTCCACATTTTGAGATAATTGTTGACTATTTAAAACAAATAAATAAATAACCCAAAGCTAGAAAAATGTAGACAAAAATACGAATGATTTTATAATTGTGTTATAAATCTTTGGAAAATGAGACCTTATAATTAAAGAACTTTAAACTGTGATGGAGCTACTGTATTCATTATCCACATCTAGGCTTGTTGTCTTGCTACTGAGCTAAACCACTGTTTGTGATAACAGAGAAAGTTTCTGCTTTTGGGTTGCTAAGAAGCCACTGCTATAAACTTACTAATCTGGAAAACAAACAAATATAGATACAAACAGCATGATGTTACAGGGCTGAAAGATTAATATTCAATAGCAGAGCTGGTTTTTATACATTAAATTAGAAATGGGCAAAACCAGGGTGGTTTAGGTTTTGAATCAATTTAATTGAATATTAAACATTGGGTGCCCATTGTTTTATGTGCATTTTCAAATGAAAATCAATACTATATGATGTAATAATTTAAATTGCTTTCAGCACTAGCATATAAAACAGAGTGAAGGATTTTATGCTATGCATATGCATATATTTTTATGTAACTGTACATGCACTTTGATGTAACTCACTGGTATGCACTCACTTGGAATACTATGTTTAGTTTGGATCACCTTGTATCTGATCATTCTACCTCTGCAATATTCCTGTGTGACCTTGAGCAGGTCATTGAAACTCTCTGTGCTTATTTCTGTTATGTCCTGTCCCTTTAAATGTTCAGGGGGCTCTGTACTTTCCTCCCTCCCCACTGCAAAGCCTCACTCTTGGGTTAGTTTCAGTTGCAGCCAGAACAATGAAGGTACCAGAGCAGGCAGCTTCGTTTTTATCAGCTCCCTCTGCGTCTCTGTGTCTATCTCCTTCTCTGCTGTCTCTAGGAATATAACAATTTCCCTCCCAGCAGAATAGGTATAATAATTGGTTACTTCACAGGGATGTTGTGGGACTTAATTTGTTAATATCTGTCGAATACTTTGAGGATGGAAGGAGTTGTAGTCATGCAGGGCATTACTGCATAATATTAAGGATTTAAGATGGGTAGAAGACAACTACTTTTTCTACAATTGATGTTAATACTTAAAGAGGTACTATGATTGTTGATTGGCCCAAAACGTGACCTACAATAAAAATATCACTTTTAAAAAAAGCATTCCTTCTGATCCTAAACCGGTCAGATTTCCCAAATGAAAGCAATAACATTGATAAAATCCAAGTCTCTCTGATGGGGCACCAGCTGAAAACAAATGCAGGAAGCTATTCTTTGTGTGATTTTGTATAGACATAATCACTCTAGTACCATCATTTATGGTGCATTACATAGAGGAGACACTGTATAGCTCAAATGTAGGAAAACTCTTACTTTTCAGTTTTTCTTTAGCATTTTTATTTAAGAAGTGCCGTATAACTAAGTCTTATTTTAATGAAGCTGTAAATCTTGGTCTGAGGTAATGGTCACTCTTTTAATTTTAAAGTTGTTATATTCATCTGGGGATTCATTTATACTCAGATAGGTTTACAATTTCCATCCCTTCAATTTTAAAAAAAAAACTTTCATTCTTCCACTCTCTCTTTTGAACTAATGAAGAAAAATTGAAGCCCTCTAGTGGCAAAAATAATACCTCCAAAGTCTTATGGCTATTAAAAATTCATTTCTACTCCAAAAATTTCAGTAAAAATGCCACAGTTGAGCTCCACATGTATGATGTGTCAATAATTTTCCAGATCTATTTACAAATAAAAAGATTCCCCCCCAACCCTAATTGTCAGCCTTGGAAACTCACCTTGGGATTTGCCAGCCATACAAGTTTTTCACTTCTGATTCATCATCATCAATAATAAAGGTTCTGCACGGTAAATTAAGCCCCCAGTGACACCTGTGAAGTAGCAGTATCTTCAGTAGGTTTGCACAGGCAAAGATAATTGGAACTTAATAAAAAAACACAGGTCCCTGTTGGTCATGTTGGCTCTGAAGGAGTAAAAAATAGTACAAACTTATTTCAGTAACTAAGACAAGTAGCTGAGAGTCTGAATACACAGAGAGAACAGTAAGAAATAAGAAACTCCTGTTTTTCCATAGTCACTTTTTAGAGTGGAACTACAGTCAATGACATATAATTAACATATGCATATTTAGAAAGACAAGGTAGGTGAAGTGATATCTTTTATCAGAACAGTTTTTGCTAGTGGAAGGGACAAGCTTTCGAGCTTCACGGAGCTCTTCTTCAGGTCTGCAGAAGGTAACCAGCATGCAAAGGCAGATTACCTTTTTGTGGGACCCTGAGCCAGAGCAAGTGGGGGCCCATTCCCACCACTTCCACCTGCAGTCACCCCCCGGTCCTCCCCCAGCACTCATGCCGGGGAGCGGGTCGGGGCACGGAAGATTGCCACGCTTTGCCCACCCAGCAGTCCTGCCAGGGAGCAGGGGAAGCCCCAGCACACAACCCCACTCCCCAGCAAGAGCGCCGGGCCGGTGGAGTAGGGCAATCCCCATACCACAACAGGACAGCTGGTTGGGCAGAGCAGGGCAAGCCCTCACACTCTGACCCTGATCCCCGGCAGGAGCACCGGATGGGCGGGTAGGTGGAGTAGGTCGGGGCACAGAGGCACCAATTTTTCTAGGGGCCCCCCATTTGCCAGGGCCCATGAGCACGGGCCAAATTAGTTCAAATTATTGAATCTAGTGTTCGTTGCCTTGCATATATCACAATGAATTTCATTCACCATTAGGCAGGAGGGAAGTTTCTAGTTGAGTTCCTCAGGGATCAGTCCTGGGACCAATCTTACTGAATATTTTTATTCCTGTTCTTGGCACAAAAAGCGAAGTGTGCTAATAAAATTCGCAGATGTCACAAATTTGGGAGGTATTGCCAATACGGAGGAGGACCAGGGTATCACACAGGAACATCTGGAGGACCTTGAAAACTGGAGTAATAGAAATGGGGTGAAATTTAATAGCGCAAAGTGCAGGTCATGTTCTTAGGGAGGAGACTCAAAGAGCTTGGCTTGTTTAACCTAACCAAAAGAAGGCTGAGAGGAGATTGATGTATTTATAGAGAGCAGAGGGAAAGATACCAGGGAGAGAGAGGAGATATTTAAGTAAAGCACCAATGCTGACACAAGAACAAATGGATATAAACTGGCCATTAACAAGTTTAGGCTTGAAATTTGAAGAAGGTTTCTAACCATCAGAGGAGTGCTCGTGGAGGAGTGGCACTATATGTGAAAGAAAGCGTAGAATCAAATGACGTAAAAATCTTAAATGAACCAAACTGTGCCATATAATCTTTATGGATAGTAGTTCCATGCTTGAATAATTATAGCAGATGGGATATATTACAGACCACCTGACCAGGATGGTGATAGTGACCGTGAAATGTTCAGGGAGATTAGAGAGGCTATTAAAATAAAAAACTCAATAATAAGGGGGGATTTCAACAATCCCCATTATTGACTGGGTACATATCACCTCAGGAAGGGATGCAGAGATAAAGTTTCTTGACACCTTAAATGGAACCCACAGGAGGAGAGGCAATTCTTGATTTAGTCCTAAGTGGAGCACAGTATCAGGTCCAAGAGGTGAATATAGCTGGACCACTTGGTAATAGTGACCATAATATAATGAAATTTAACATCCCTGTGGCGGGGAAGACATCACAGCGGCCCAACACTGTAGCATTTAATTTCAGAAAGGGGAACTACACAAAAATGAGGAGGTTAGATAAATAGAATTAAAAAGTACAGAACCAAAAGTAAAATCCCTGCAAGCTGCATGGAAACTTTTTAAAATACCATAATACAGGCTCAAATTAAAGGTCTTCCCCAAATTAAAAAATATAGTAAGAGAACCAAAAAAGAGCCACCTTGGCTAAACAACAAAGTAAAAGAAGGAGTGAGAGGCACAAAGGCATCCTTTAAAAAGTGGAAGTTAAATCCTAATGAGGAAAATAGAAAGGAGCATAAACTCTGGCAAATGAAGTGTAAATATATAATTAGGAAGGCCAAAAAAGAATTTGAAGAACAGTTAGCCAAAGACTTAAAAAGTAATAGCAAAAAAATTTCTAAGTACATCAGAAGCAGGAAGATTGCTAAACAACCAGTGGGGCCACTGGACGATGGAGATGCTAAAGGAGCACTCAAGGACGCTAAGGCCATTGTAGAGAAACTAAATGAATTCTTTGCATTGGTCTTCACGGATGAGGATGTGAGGGAGATTCCCAAACCTGAGCCATTCTCTTTAGGTGACAAATCTGACAAACTGTCCCAGATTGAGGTGTCATTAGAGGAGGTTTTGGAACAAATTGATGAACTAAACAGTAATAAGTCACCGGGACCAGATGGTATTCACCCAAGAGTTCTCAAGGAATTCAAATGTGAAATTGCAGGACTACTAACTGTCATCTGTAACCTATCATTTAAATCAGCTTCTGTACCAAATGACTGGAGGATAGCTAATGTGATGCCAATTTTTTAAAAGGGCTCCAGAGGTGACCTGGCAATTACAGGCCGGTAAGCCTGACTTCAGTACGGGGCAAACTGGTTGAAACTATAGTAAAGAACAAAATTGTCAGACACATAGATGAACGTAATTTGTTGGGGAATAGTCAACATGGTTTTTGTAAAGGGAAATCATGCCTCACCATTCTAGTAGAATTCTTTGAGGGGGTCAACAAGCATGTGGACCAAGGGGATCCAGTGGATATAGTGTATTTAGATTTTCCAAAAGCCTTTGACAAGGTCCCTCACCAAAGCCTCTTAAGCAAAGTAAGCAGTCATGGGATAAGAGGGAAGGTTGCCTCATGGATTGATAACTGGTTAAAAGATACCAGCACCCTGGCTCCACTCCTGGAAGCAGCCGGCATGTCCTTGCAGCCCCTGGTGGAGAGGCTGGGGTCTCAGCACCCTGCCCCCTCCCTGAGAGCCAGTTCTGCAGTTCCCATTGGCTGGGAACTGCCCCAGTCCAGATCCTCCTCCTGCACTCCAACCCCCTGCCCCAGGCTCAGTCCGGAACCCCCTCCCACACTCCGAACCCCTCGGTCCCAGCCCAGAGCCCTCACTCGCTCCTGCACCCCAACTCCCTGCCCCAGCCCAGTGAAAGTGAGTGAGGGTGGTGGAGAGCAAGCGATGGAGAGGGGCAGGGCCTCGGAGAAGGAGCGTTGCCTCGAGGAAGGGGTGGGGCAAGGGTGTTTGGGTTTGTGAGATTAAACAGTTGGCAACCCTACTTCCAAGGGAGCAGTGGGGGCAAAAAACCTAACTTGTTTCATGACTGAGCTTGATAATTGTTTTGGGGGATGGTATGATGAGACGCCTACAGTGGCATGTGGCCCATCTGTGACTGCTAGCAGCAAAAATCCCCAATGGCCAGAGATGGGGCAGTAGATGGTGAGGGCTCCAAGTTACTGCTACCACATGCTCAGAATTCAATTGATCATCATATTTGGGGTCAGAAAGGAATTTCCTCTAGGTCAGATTGGGCCTATTACAGGAGTGGATGGGTGAGATTCTGTGGCCTGCAATGTGCAGAAGGTGAGACTAGATGATGATAATGGTCCCTTCATGCCTTAATATGTATGTGTTTATGAGTCTATCATGCTGCTCAATTGTCAAGGTCCCTCTGGAGTTCCTCAAGGTTATTTGTCTGGCCAATAAAATGTAATGCATCTGAATAATCATATTGCCTCGCAGGGCCATTATAGCCATTCTCGTTTTTGTATAATTGTATCGGGCCAGAATCTGTGGTGATGTACCATGGTATAGCTCCTCTGAAGTTAAAGGAGTTGCTCCAATTTACAACAATTTGGCCTCTAAAACTTTTTAAGTAGGAGACTAGTACACCATTGTGGTTGCCATCTATATCTGTAGCAAACACATACTGGCTTATTATATATAAGAGGAAAGTTGCCATTTTAGGTGAAAGTCTCTAGGGCATATAAATTATTAACAACGTGTTGGGTTGTTATTTGTTTACTATAATTCTTGACTTTCAACCATTAAACTTTTAGACATACCGATAAGTAGGTTTAAGCCAGAACAGAAAAAAAATTTCACAACACTCCTGCTTTCTGTGTCTACAGCTACGAAATGCGCATAACTCCCAAAATTTCACATCGTTCCACAAGTGGATAAGTCTGACAGAGAGGGTGTATGACAAAGGCATCTGGATTGGATCACCCCTAGCGAATGCAGACAGTTTCTCTGCACCCAAGAGAAAAGTTATTTTATAGTGTTATGTAAAGATAGTTACATCCTCCATCTTTTCTGCAAATAAGATACAATTTATGCTCTGAGAATTGCTGAGCAGAAGAAGATACTTGAACATCCAGTTTATTACAGAGAGAAAGCGATAGAGAGAGAGAAAATGTTCAAAGACAGGATTTTGGTTTCACTCTCTGAGAGAAATTGTATAGGAAAAAATTACAGCAATGATTTAAAAGTAACTGGCAGGCCTAGAAAGTATGATGTCTCCAGAGTCGACTGACATTTCCAACAGAGAGAAGATGATCTGTCAGGGAATATTTTTTGTAGCCAAAGGAGACATGTATATCCCGGGAAAGATATTAAAGTTAAGCCAACTATGATAGGCACTCTGTCATTTTTGTTTTAAAAATATCAGTATTATCTAAAATTATTTCTAACAAGTCCCATTGATTGTAGGGTCGCCTCCTGGTAAGAGCAGAATTGACTAGCTACCAGTAGCTTTGCTGCTGCTACTCAGCTCAGCAAACCTGTTGCCTGTGACTGAAGCTGGTGTTTCTGTTTCTTTGGGCAAATCTACACTACAGTGCTACATTGGCACAGGTGAAGACGTGCTATGCCAACGGGATAGTACTCTCCCATTGGCAGAATTACTCCATCTCAGCGAGACGCATAAGCTATGTTGACAGGACAGCATCTTCCGCCGACATAGTGCCAGTGTGAACACTGCAAAACTTGCGTCACCCGAGTGACATAAATTAGATCTATTCAGGCAGTAGTGTAGATGTGCCATTTGTCACTGAAAGCTTCAAGAAAGCTTTTCCCCTGTTCAAAGAAACAGAGGCTATAAACTCATTAATCCATAGTCAGGAACAAATAACATTACCTCGTAAGACTAAAAATGCAGCTTTTGACAGCAAAAACCATGGTTACCCTTTAAATTGGTGTGCATAGAATAAATTGGTATGTATCGAACAAAGCATTTAATATATGGATTCAGGATGTGATTATTAAATATCAGAAGCCCAAGACTGAGGGGAAAATACCTCCATGATTGCTCACCCAATCTGCATGCACAATTACTGCATTAGTAGACACAAACCAAGCATCTGCACATGCAAATGGCCACCTATGAAACTACCATTTCATGTGCAATTGTGGTTTTGCATGTGCAAGTTAGGAAGCATACAATGCAGGGTTTCTGATTTTTGAAATTCTATCTATGGTATTTATATGGCCCCCCACTACTGTATTTTTTTTACATATTCATCCTCACAATGTCCCTGTGAGGTAGGGAAGTACTACGATCCCCATTTTATAGATGCGGGCTTAAGTCACAGAGATAGTAAGGCCCAGATCCACAAATGTATTTAGGCATCCAATTCCCATTGAAATACATGGGAGTTAGATGCCTAAATACCTTTGAGAATCTGGGCCTAATTGACTTGCTCAAGGTCACACAGGAAGTCTGTGGCAGAACAGGGAACAGACACCAGTTCCCCCACACTAGTACTCTCACTACTCTTCCTCAAACGCTGCATGTCTTAAATAGATTTGAAGAGACAGCTTTTATAGGCGAAGATAATACTATATGATTATTTCAAATATATATTTTTATATTTTAAAACTAAGTATTGTTCAGTAGTGTATCTGATTTGGTTTTGTTAGTTCTTAATAAATGTTACATAAAAGGAGATTACCTCATCTAATTTTCCATCTGACTGCCTTATTCCAGGGTCTTTATGTTAAATTTTATTTGGAGTGTGTACAGCAGTATTATTATTTACACAGGTGTGAGATAATTTTATGATAAGTCACATCTCCCTCACTCCATCCCAGCATGCTAAATATGAACTCTCCTCTGGGCATTACTTACACTTTGTGCCCTGAGTAGAGCTGCTTGGGAATTTGAGACTCGGGGCTGGGTCTCCCACATTCCTCATGAGTGATCTAACTTCTTGGCTATTGACTGCTTTAGGATATGTTGCGCTCTCTCTTCATGAAAACAATTCAAAAGGTTTAGTTTTTGTTCTGATGCAAACAAAAACAAATTGTGAAACCTTGACATTTTTCATGAAATGGAATTCTTGTTTTCTAACCTGAAAAGCTAGTATGATAGGTTTACTTGCAGTATATAATTCAGTCACTAGATGTCTCTGTGTGCTGTACAGGGTTCCATACAAGATGTGGTCTCTAATAAACAACAGAGAGCTGAGCTGGGATTGTTGCTAGAAAGTCTTTTTAATGTGTTTATAATTGGTTACTGTTCTGTTTAACAAATACCTTTTGTTTAAGAAGATCTTTTGCTCCATATTTCATGACAGCCAAATGATTACATAGCCACACAGCACCAACTCATTATTCAAGATAAATATCAACATATACCACATAAGGTAGGGCAGGATCAACCCTTTTTTCTAACGTCAAGCTGTCCCTTAATAGACTGAGTCAGCTTTTCCGATGTTAGAAGACTAATTCAATCACCTGGAAATAATTGTCATGCTGGATTTTTGTGCCCACTTATCATGAATTTCTTGGTATCCTCTTGGTCCATCCTAATTGAATGCTACCACTGAACTTTACTGCCTTTGTCACCAGGTTGTTCAGTCAGCATTCTCCTCCATGACAAGGTAAATTCTGTTGGGTAATATGTTGGCATGTCAAGGTTTCCTACTAATACATGACAAGTTTGCTATTTCTCATTTGTTTGATCTCAGCAATATTATAAATAGAAAATATTTCCCACATATATCTGCAACAAATTACATCGGCAGCATAAGAAAACTGTGGACATTCATAAACTACAAGGCATACAACATTCTAAACTCATCCTCTGAGACCATAGAATCAAGCGGAGTCATCCATGCACAACTAGTATAGAATATAACGGCAAGGATTTTATTAAAAAATGGCTATTAACAGGAATGAGCAGGAGTGCAGTATTTTCATATTGCACCAATAAATAAGGTAATGTGCAGTGTCCACTGTCATACAATACTTTCCATTCTGCATTTGTGAAAATGAAAAATACTTCTGCAAGAACAGAAGGGGAGAAAAGTGCTTGTCCATAACCTTTTGCTTGGGAAACTGAACTAATGATCCACAATATCTGCACACACCCTAAAGCTTTACCAGCTACCATGTGAATTTTGCCTGATCTATTCATATGATGAGGTAAAACATGTATATTCAGGTGTCAGAGTAGCAGCCGTGTTAGTCTGTATTCGCAAAAAGAAAAGGAGGACTTGTGGCACCTTAGAGACGAACCAATTTATTTGAGCATGAGCTTTCGTGAGCTACAGCTCACTTCATCAGATGTGTACCGTGGAAACTGCAGTTTCCACGGTACACATCTGATGAAGTGAGCTGTAGCTCACGAAAGTTTATGCTCAAATAAATTGGTTAATCTCTAAGGTGCCACAAGTCCACCTGTTCTTTTCATGTATATTCAGTGGCACAGAAGCCCCTAATATCACAGATTTTATCTTTCAAGTGAAGTCTCAGTAAATGTAACAAAAGAAACTACTATAGCAACTATTCTAATTACTTTCCTGTTGCACTGAAAGAAATAATGGCATTTTAATGGAAATTTAATCTCTGCAATTTACCAAAGATGTGTATTCCTATTATTTCTCTGACACTGCTTCATGTATTAAATGAGACTGTAGGTTTCACGCCCCCACCCCCACCAAATATTTCAGTAATAAGATTTTTAACAAAATTTACTTTCTGCTTTTTTCATTACCGTCACTGTCTGAGTGAAATGCTACAAACCAGCTATCCTTTTTAAAAAAATAGTTTTGGCACAATGTAAAATAGCAGTAAGTATCCTAAATGTGTACCGTCCTTTCAAAAAGCTGTATGCATTTAATTCCTTGCCCAGATGTTTTTGAGAATACCTTTGTGACTCTAAAACCCTTTTTAGGTTTATGCAGATTGAGGCATAAACATCTGATCATTTGTCCCAGTATTTTATGTACTTAAACATCCTATCCATATATTTATCTTTCTGAGATATTTCTCTGACCAAGTTGTATTTGATAATTTCTAATGAAAAATCACGAGTTTGGTAAATTGAATAAGAGAACCCCATAAAATTGCATTTAAAGTTTGTGATAAATCCATACTAAGTCCCTAACCCTGCAAACATTTGTGCACATGCTAAATTTTACTCACATGAGTAGACCCACAGGCTTCAATGGGATTACTCATGTGAGTAAAATTAATCTAGTGTATGTTTGTAGGATAAGGGCCATTTATTAAGAGTGCCCTTGTAATATCTATTAACAAACCACTTCTGGTTTTAGCTCTCCATCTCTTGTGTGTTTATGGGAATCAGAATAAAGCTAATATATGTACTGAAATTTAAATCACTTTCACTGAAAAAGAACAAATCCAGTCTGCTAAGAGGTTATGAGCAGAAGCACTGGTAATGCAAATATAAGATATTTATCCTGGGTAATTTTCTGGAAAAAGAATCTGTTTTCTGCTACACCAGAAGTCATATCTTCACACACACACACACCCCGCAAGGTTTCAGAAAACGTATCTGATCTCACATTTGGTCACTATATAAGAAAATGATTAAATTGCATATGGGATTTTTCAGAGTTACTCTTACAAAATGCATTAACCAACAGCTATTCTGAAGCATATACCTGTATATAGAAAACAATATAATTGAACCCAAACCAATAAAAATAAGCATGTAGAGTAATTTACCAACATTTAAATTTATGTGATATGAATTGATTTCCTGTAATAAAATCAAATATAGCTTGAAAACATATTTCTTCTCCATTGTCAGTAAAGACCCAATTTTGGAGTAATGAAGATTGTTATAGAAAATCCTTCCATCCTTCCTAGTATGCTTTGTAACATTCAATAAGGAGCTAAACAGCTCTGTTTTATAACAAATGACTTGTGCCATCCTAATGGTGGTACCTGATAGTTTCCACTGCTGACAAGCGTCAGCTCTGCCAAGTAATGAGTTTTCAACTAGACCAGTTATGTGCTATCAGCCTTCATCTCATATTAAATTCTCCTTTTGTCTAGTCCATCCTCACAAGACATGAAATACACATATATTCATTATAGCTTTTACAAATTAAATAGTGAGATGTTATTCAAAAAATTTCTGTAGAATTTGCTTGGGTAGGCAGAGGTTCTTAGGCATGACAGGAAATCAATGTCAAAAATGCTGTTTGGGGAATTCTAATGTATTTTAAACATTTCCCCATATTATTGACTCTCTGTTACATTTGTTAGTGGGAATCTTTGTGTCACAGATGTGATAAAGACTTTTTGTTACTGCATTAGCAAAAATGAATACTGATATGGCAGAGCTATTACAAATGATGAAAATGTGATCAGACTGTCATACTGTCACAGAAAAGAAGGCTGTTTCTACATTCAAAATAATTACATTAAAAAAGGAACACAGAGTCCATTTCAACTCACTTTCAAAGCTGGTATTCATATGGACAGTGGTTCCTTCCACAGATGTTTAAGGTTTTAGGATTGGACCTTTGAAGTCATCTAGCCCATCCTCTATCATGGAGATAGTAGAGAACTGATAGATTTCTGCAGAAATCCATTACTTCCCTGCCTGCCTTGACAAACGCGTGGGGCACATTACTCCATTGTCCAATTGGCCTTCCGTGTTATCATGGGAGTGATAGTTTAGTCTCATTTTTAACTTCTCTATTTTTATGCTGTTATGCCTCAATATACCTGCATTTCACAGCCCCATTTTTCCTTCGGTTAGGTCTTTACAATTAATTATGTTATTTCGGATACTAATGCAGGCCTTTTTCCCACCTTCGACAGGTCACCTTACCTAAACCTTTCATGCTTTTTGATTTTTTTAATATTGTCTCAAATTAATCTGTTTATGTTTTAAAGCAAAGTATTTAAAGGTGCATGTGAATTTGCTGTAACTTGAAGTTTTTAAATCAAGATTTGAGGACTTCACTAACTCAGCCAGAGGTTATATACCTACTATAGGAGTGGGTGCGGCAGGTTCTGTGAACTGTGATGTGCAGGAGATCTTAATGGTCTGAATGGTCAAAATCTATGAGTCTATGTGGTACTTTTTGCAATATGGCTACACCGAGAGAAAAAAATGGTCTCTTTGGTCCACTCACTACTTCTCTCTTTATATATTCCAATATAGTATTTGACTTTTTGCAACAGCAGCAGCAGAATATATCATGCTCTTATTCACTCAATTTTCGCTATCACCCCCTCCAATCTTTTTCTCTAATGTATTCTCTCCATTTCTGCATCAGATTCTCTCTCGCCAACAGTGAAATTCACCCCTGTGCAGAGAGCCTATACACCACATATATATATAAACTCTATCCTACATATAGGGTGCAGAGGCCTTGTAATGGCTCTGTGTGCAAAGAGAGTTTACTTACCAGTAACTACTGTTCTTTTAGGGTTGCCTCTGTGTATTCACACTCCAAGGAACTGCCTTGAAAATCCATATCTGCTGCAGGGGGTGGTGGTACTGTAGCATTCTTGCATAAGGGTGATGTCATAGCTTTACTCTGTATAAAGGAGTGTACACGCCAACCTCCTCAGCAGCCTTCTTCCAATCTGCAGAGTTTCTGATGTGTAACCTCTCTCATCTTTGAGGGCCTCTGTGTATTCCCACTTGTGGGAGATTAGCAAAATGTGTTCCATCGGGCAGATGCATGGAGAGGAGATCTTAATTAAATATGGACAGTAACACCTCTCTCCCAAACTGGGCATCAGAGCACAATGCTAAATCCAAAGAGTGAAAGTATGCATGGCACTCAAAATTGCTCCTTTGATATCTCCACCAGAGGAATATATCTAAGGCAGGCTTCTGATTGTGTGATCTCTCTAGTAGATTCCTGCATCCAGCAGAGCATCTTCACCTGTAGGCTGGAGACAGGGGGCTGTTTCTGGAGCCTTCTAGGGCATTAAAGTCTGTTAGGGGAGGTGCACTGTACCAGAAGAAGTCGAGCAAAATTGTGGACTGCTATAAGAGAGGGCTTGAAGGGTCAGAAAGGAAAGGCTGACATCCTAGAGGTTAAGAAAAAAAAATCACACACCAATGGGACCTGGTTGTTTTCTGTGAGGAGGTCAGACAGCAAACGTCAGACACCAAAACACATTTTTGTTTCATTTCTCTCTCACACATGGGTTGTTGTTTGGATGTTTAGCTGGACTTTTTGTTTGTTTCTTTCTTTCTTTCTCTCCTGAATTTTGGAGTCATGGGGCTGATGATATGGCTATTGCCTCTGACAAGATGCCTATGAAAGGAAGAAAAATCTGCCAGCAGAGGGTGCTGCTGTATAAAAGGAGTTGCCGCTCAAAGAAAGTGACCAACCTTTCCCTTCCCCACCATGTCACCCCCCCCCCCCATCAGGAGCAGAACCAGTGGGCTTCGTGACAGCAGTAATGGGATTCAGAGTGCGCCTTAGGCTGGGAGTACAAAGTCACTGAGAACACTGTGGAAAGAAGCAGAGTGAAGTTGGGGAGCAGGCTTGAGTGGATGGAGCTGGGGGTGAGGAGAAGGCCGGAGAGCTGGAGCATAGAGTCTGGGAAGAAGCAGGGTGAGGGGAAGGAGGCAGGGTCTAGGATAAGTGGGACCACCAGACAGCAGGGAACATGGAGGTTAAAGGGTCATCAAATGGTATTTCTGTAAGTAAAATCTTGGTGCAAAGGTGGATAAAATACACTGATTTTGTGATAAAGTGGAAATGGATTGTGGGAGAGTAAAATTAGTTTGTTGATGTGGGGGATGGAGTGGGGGAATGAAACGAGTTTCATGGGGGTGTGGAACAACAGATTTTGTATGAGACAGAGGCAGTTTGTGAGTGTGGCGATTGCTCTCCCCCATTCCCTCACCATAACCCATTCAGACATGAAAAATTCCTTGCCCCACCCACCCTGCCTGAGGAATTGCTATGTTTGCTAAAGGGTGTTGTGCAGTTGCATACTGCAGCTTTTAATTTCACCAGAACATGATCTGGTTCACACAATGAAAACATTTGGGAAGCCCTGTGTTCAGACTTGGACCAATCTTGTATATTCTCTTTTGGGCAGAAACTGCCTCTTACTGTGCATCTGTAGAGTGCCTAGCATGGGATATCCCTGATTTCTGTTGAGGCCTGTAGGCACTGCTACAATACTTAAAATATAAACGATTACATATTATAACAACATCATAATTTTAAAAGACTCAAGGAGTGGGGATTCCACCACACTCTTGGAGAGATTGTTCTACAGTGAATTTTTTCCTTTTACTCAATCTAAGCTTTCCATTCTTAATTTAAATACATTTTATTACGTCTCCTTATATTCCTTGCAGCATGCTAAACAGTTATTCTCCCTCCTTGATATTTATACCTTTCAGATCTGTATTTGCATCTGAGTTTGTTGGATTAATCAATTAACCAAACTGAGATGGCTGTTAGCATTTCAGAGATCTATACAGGTGGGTGTAATGGAATAAACTATGAAATACATGAGGAAAAAATAATACGAAACTTTATGAAGTATTTTCCAAGAATTTCTTTAATTTTGGCTATTGACTCAAGACAAAAATCAGTGTAGCTTTGACTCTAAAAACTGAGCAGCTGCTCAGAGCTGAATGGACCCTCTGAGGAGAATGAGCTAAGAAATCTTAAATAGAGTGGACTGAGATTGCACACAGCTGGGATGTGAAAAATATCTGTCTGTCTCTGTAGCAGGAGGCCAATGCAGCTCACTCACTATGAAAGTAATCATTGCCTGGTGAACAGTCCAGAAAAGCTCCAATACTTCAGGAAGCAGCTAGGGAATCTACACATACGAACAATAATAAATTAAAGTATAAGAATCTCAATATCTCTTTGGAAGAACATAGGTCGTAACCCTGCTAAAATAATATTGCATCTTTCCAATCTGGTTCGTCTGAGCAGTGAACAAATTTTAAAATATGAAAACAGGCAAAATACATCTCTCATCAAAGAAAACTGCCAAAATAGTAAAAAGATATTCTGCTGGGAACAGGCCCTCAATAAGAATTCATCCAATAGACATTTCACTTAAACTTTATCAATACCCGATCCTTGATATCGGAAGTGCCAAGTGAGCAACACAAATAAGAGCTCTTATAATAGGTTCTGCAAGGACTGACATTGTCTGTGGGTCATCAGGTTGTAGAAGCATGAATAATATTTCCCAAAAGGAAGTATGGAGGACACACCAGGACAGATCCTTGAAGGAACTAAGGAAGAAAAGAAAAAGTAGTAGTAAGCAGGACTAAATATACAGGGGTCAGAGCAATTACTTGAATTATGGTAATGTCATGCTGAACAGACAAATAAAGCAGTTTAAGAGTGGTAACAAAATTTCAAGGTTAACAGTGTCAGATTCCATAGAGGCCTCCGACAGCAGCAGTAGAGGAAAAACAACAACTTTGGTCTTCAGATAAACACAGGCTATTACCTACACAAGGGCATACATGATGCTGTGGGATGAATAGAAAACAGACTGGAACCTATTAACAAAACAAAACAAAACAAACTCATTTAGATGGGCAGACAGTACTTGTAACCTTCCTCTCAAAAATCTTTGCCAGAAAAGGTATATAGCAGAATTTCTCTAAGAGTCCAAAAATGATAGATTTACAACTGAAAGTAACTGAAGCTGAGAGACTGATAATATAGACAGCAACAGTACTTAAACACTTCCGCAAGCATTCTCAAGCATTAAATGAAGAGGTAATTAAATGCAATCTTAAGCTGATCCCCCTCAAACTTCCCTATGGTTTGTCAAGAAACTCTGAAAAAGTAAAGGATGGACAACATTTTCTTGGTATGCATTCAGTAGTACATATGTTTATTTGTCTATTCAGCATGACATTTCCATAGTTCAAATAATTGCTCACCACTCAACATGACTGAATACTTCACTTCCTTCCCTTTGTCTTACCACTACCATCCCATTCCCCCCATTGCTATAGAAAGAAGCTGAGCTATCAGTTAGTCCCATGTTTCATATTTCTGATTAGACAACATGTATCATGAAAGATGGAGTCTATATATGCCTGGCTTTGCACACAGCTACACCTTAATGACTGCTGAATTCTGCAGAATTGATAACTACAGTCATCAATTTAATGTGCTGTGACACTCTGCACCCCAGGGTTGTGGCTGTGCTGAGTGATAACAGCACCTGGAGGGATTTGCGGCTTGTCACTAGCAAAACATTGTGAGAGACAGCCGAGGCTGAAGAGTTAAGAGGGCACAGCAGTCCCACAGTCCCAAGCTGCACCCCAGGGATCCTGTCACACATGCTATACATGTCATAAATGTTCTGTGGACACTATATCCATCTACTAAAACTAGAAAAATCCTTTCTGAGCTGCAAGAGGAAAACAACTTGTCAAATCAGCAGTTGAAGAAGCATGTTTCAGTTCATTAGAGCTTCTATGTGTTAGACGCTTAAGCAGCTCTTGGAATAACAGAAAATTGCGCTTGAGTATGTAGGCAAGTACAAAATAATCTGGACTGGCAGATAGGCTATTGTATATCTCCACGGACTACAACCTAGTGGCTAGTTGGGCATTTTCCTGCCCATCATAAATAACCATTTTATATCCTATGTAGACATCTGGTACATCACAAAAACATCATGTACTATGACAACATCAGCAATCTTTGTTCACAAGAGGCCAGATTGAAATAGAAAAGGATGTAGCCCATCAGGGCTGAGGTATATTTGCAGAGATACATTCAGAACCATGTCTTTCTCACACTCTTATCTGCCTGTCACATTTAGGTGCATCTAAATTCATCAACCTTTTTAACAATTCCACTGTAAATAGAAAATGAAGAAGATTGGTCAAGAAGTCAATGCGAATGAGACACCTGTAACTCACTCATCATGTAAATGTACCCATGTGACGACCTTTTCCTGTCATACATAAGAATGAACGGTGCTGACATCATGTTAGTAATAATATCACATTACCCGCAAGGTGGCTAATGATGGCACTGCAGCAAGGAAGTATGACTCAGAAGACTTTTAGGGACATTATTACCATTTCATTCTGATTTAAAATGAGTATTAAAAGCTCTGGTGCTTTTATACATATAAGCAGATGTAGAGCTGTATTGAGCTAACTTTTGCTGCTGTCCTCAAACTATCTGGCCAGTCCAGAATTTCACAGCATTTTCTGTAACTGCAGAACTGAACTTCACCAGAAGTCCTAGTCTTAGTGGAGAGAGGTATGAAAGGAAAAATTCAACTTGCTTCATAACTCAATATTAGGGGAGTAATTATTATTAATATTGACTTCAGTGGGAGATTAGTCTGAGTTAAAGGACAATGTGATGTCTCCATTATTATTAAATTTATTTATATATCACCATATATTTAGTTGGAGCTTTATAAAAAGTTTAACAAGTTCTGCATCCCAAAGATCACCTAAAGCAGCCAATAAGAACCAGACACAGAGCAGGCAAGTATTGTAGTGGTGAGATTTTTGATGGGAACAAAGTATAGAGACTTTCTGGAAGAAATAGGTTTTAAGGAGGGATTAAAAGGAAGAAAGAGAGGGCAAACAAGAAGCAGCTGTTACTTAATTACTTAGTGTTACTGTTAGTTAGCTTTTTCTGGAACAGAGACTAGATCTCCACAGTTTCAAGATGTCAATCACTCATGCAATCATCTTTGCTCATTGCCGCTTTGGAGAGATACCAGAAAGGAAAAAAGGGGGAGGTCCATCCAAACATAAAAAATAAAATTGAGGTATTTTTAAATGAGGCTTAATCTTTTTCACTTCACAAATATTTTGTTTTGTCGATGAGAATATGTTGTATGAGAACATGATTTTCTTTCTTTATTTCAGTAAAGAGAAGAAAAGTGTGATGGCTGAATGATTGTAGAGACAAAAGTACAAGGAAATACTATCCAATGGAAAAGGCTAGAGGACATGCAAAAACAATGGATGATCATTGTGGTGAATGAGTTAAACCAGCCATAGCACTGATTAGTGCCAGGGACTAGGCTTTGGTAAGCAGAAAGCAAAACATAAATAATAAAATAATGTAAATCTTACTTAATAGTGATAATATTAACAGAGGGACAGGAAGAAAATAACCAACTAGTTCATTTCCACTTCTCACTGGTGTCTTTGCTCCTGCAGAAGCTTTTCATGTATTTTTAGTCCTGTGAGCAGCTGTGACAAGTCTGGTGCTACTCCTGCAGTTCCATTCCTAATTTTACTTCTCTCCCTGCTCAGCGTAAATCATCAGCATCATCAACAACGGTCCATCCAAACTGGATCATGGTATACGCGTAAAAGGTCTAATCAGGTGCTTGAAGAATCCGCTTATGGCTGACACGTCCAACTCGAGCATGACACAGCTTGTTATAAATTTCATAGATCCATGTATTGTCTGAGTTAGAGTCCAAGATTACAGCACACTGCTTTCTTCTTTCTCACTTTGCTTCCATCCTCTTGATCAAAGCCACTTCCTCTTGAGCTGCACCCAGTGCCAGATATTCCCTCCAAATTGGATGGGATTCTTTCACTCCTCCCAGCTTTTTACCTTGGTGCTGAATGACTTCATGTCATTTTTGCACACATTGTGGTACCGCCAGAAAGGGTGACTCTGCTTTCTTAGCGCCATTCCAAATCTCACTGTACAAAATATTACTGAGGATATGGTCTCCTCCCATTCAGTGTAAATAATGTAATATTAATATATGCTTCCAGAACTGTGGTACAGCTCTCTGAGGCGGTATAACATTAAAAAGGAAAAGAATGTAGTTGGCCAAATCACGAGCAGAAATGTCTCAATATATTTAGGTTCTGCTCCTATACAAATCAGTGTCAAAACATTAAAGAGCAGAGTCATTAGAACAATTATTAGATCACTTAGAAAGAAGTTTGTTTTCACCTTATGTACTTCCAGCAGAGCAGTACTTCTACTTTCCTGCTGTTATCGTGATCATGGGAGGGAACACGTAGTTCCTCAAATTTAAACTTAGCACTTCCTGGCTCAGGTACTTTCAGAGATACTGCAAACTCTTTATTTACTAATTACAAAATTCTAACTCCAGTTAGGATAAGGCTTGTTTATGAAAACAACCTGCTCATAGAGAGACAGTGTTTATTGATTTGTAGGATCATAGAATTTAAAGGTGAAAAGTGTCTCCAGGAGTTCCACTTAAAAATGTATGTTCACTGTACAGAGACAAGCTATGATTCCCTCTAAAGGACTGGTGTCATATCAAAACTCTGATGTAAGGTTTTCGTAAAACGCAGTTTTTGTGAAAGAAAAGGAAGGAAACAGTCTTTTGTCAGTTGGAAGTTTTACTTTAAACAGCAGAACTAGTGTATTCTTTCAGATATATGCACTGATTCATTGCACTAACCATTAATAGCTCTAGTTTTCCCATTTATGTGCACTTTTATCTTGTCTGAACAGACATTTCAGCTTGCAGTACTGCCCCTTCCATGCCTCCCTGGCATATTTTTAATGCATTATTGAATTTCAGCCAGAATCAAAAAAAGATTTTGCCTCTTTAAGAATATATAATTGTTGTTGACAGCAAACCAGCTAGAAGAATGACTTCCAGATTAATTAACAGTGACCCATAATTAAAAACAGCAGTACTTAGAGATGGAATGGTCCCTTGATAGTATTGCTTTAGCTATAATGAGTGTTTATCATTATTGTTTGCTTGCACTGTAGCAGTTATGAAGGTTAGTTACAAAAAATTTTAATTAAAAGGAAATAAGTAAAAGGTACTAGCCTTGACAGAAAACAACTTGAAATATTCATGATTTACAGATCATCTCACTATACTCAGATCCCAGCAGCATAATTTTTAGTCACAAACTTGCTGTATAGCCTAATATTTTCCTTAAACTAGCACATTTAATTAAAAAGAACATTGTTAAAGTGTTTTCTTTCTTTTAAAATCAATTCTCTACCCAGGGCTGTACACTGAAAAACCTTGAAAGTAAAATTTCATTTCTAAACATGTATTCTTCCATTATTCATGAAGGGATTGTTGTCCAGTGTGGGAGATAGGAAAGACTCCTGGTTCTAGGTCCCTAGCTCTCATAATGACTCATAGTGTGATCTTCAGCCAATCTCATTGACCCACACTTTCAAAAGTGTCCTCTAATATTGGTTGCTTCAATTCGACACCTGGTTCCAGATTTTTAAAGCTATTTGGGTATTGCTACATTCAGTGTTGCACAGCCTAACTGATTTAGGGACCTAAATCTCTTTTTCAAAAGGGATTTAGGAGTCTAAATCCTATTGACTATTAATGAAATTTAGACTCCTTAGTGCCTAAATCCCCTTTAAAAAAGAAAAGGAGTACTTGTGGCACCTTAGAGACTAACCAATTTATTTGAGCATAAGCATAAACTTTCGTGAGCTACAGCTCACTTCATCGTATGCATCCAATGAAGTGAGCTGTAGCTCACGAAAGCTTATGCTCAAATAAATTGGTTAGTCTTTAAGGTGTCACAAGTACTCCTTTTCTTTTTGCGAATACAGACTAACATGGCTGTTACTCTGAAACCTTTAAAAAAGAGATTCAGGATCTTAAACTAGTTAGGTGTTGCGATGGTGAGTGCAGTAACACCTAAATAGCTTTAAAAATCTGGGTCTAAGTGATTTAGGCAGCTAAGTCCCATTTTCAAAAGTGAATTAGGCTTATAAGGGCCAAATTCTCATTGAAAGGCAATGGGAGTTCTTGGTGCCCAGCACCTCAGAAAAATCCCCCTCACTTACAAAAGTTAGGCAAAAAATGGAGGCAACCAAAATTAGATGATATTTTTGAATACTTGACTCTTTTCCCGGATATCTCATTTTATACACCTTTTAAATAAGATTTGCTAAAACTTAGCTGGCTCTTAAGAGTGCTTGATAGGTTTGATTATAGTTTGAAAAGCATCTCAATCCAGATATGAGAGGTGTAGTATTCGAGTAAAGGTTAATTATGTTCTTCCGTGCAAATGTCCTCAAGTATAAATCCAGATCATCCTTCATTCTGGCTGTATTGATGGCATGGATTTCTTTGTGTTAAGAAGGCTGTTGAAACTTTTGTTCTGAAAACAACATAAAAAGTTACTATGGGTTTTGAAAACAGATAAGGAGAACAAAGAAAGGTAGGTCAAATTTTGGTCCCAGCAATGTCCCTGTACTAATTGTTCCAAGTATTTAGAAGAGGGTGATCTTTGTTTTCTTTTGCGATTGTTCAAATCCCATGTAAAAATAGAACACTGACCAGGTTCAAATGAAGGTTGTTCTTAAAGCAACTTGTACATGCAGAGCTAGAAGGATTCTTGTTGCCAGCAAATAGCCTCCGTTTGTACAGTACAGTCACCACATAAATCTCTAAATAGGACAGACGGCTGTACATGCTCACCTGGCAGCCCTCCCTGATTAACAAAACTTTACAGAATGCTTTTGAAAATAATGTAGCAAATGTAGGACATAAATATAACAAAGGGCCTACCAAATGTTATGTAATAGGAATATTTATTTATATAACTGTAAAAGAACTGCTTGTAACAGTTTTTTCACTCATTGGCCTGATTGAGCTAGAGCTTGAAATGCTATTTCCCTCCTCCCCTTTTTTATTCCTCTCCCTATAACCACCTCCTCCCTCCCCCATTCCTCATTTGGAATCAGATTGTTCCAGTCCTGACTGCTACAGCAATTTACTGCTGAGTCATGGCATTTTACCAGTGAAACAGAATGGATTGTCCATCATCAGAGCTATAGAAATATTGCAAAAGCAAACTTTCTGGTGTGAGAAAGGAGAAGAGCTCCCAAGTCAAACACTGCTGAAAAGCTCCATACAGTCACAGTTCTTTCAGACAAGCAATTAGTCATCTTCTTCAAAGGAAGTTCACCATTTGTTATGGTCATACATTTCAGAAATAATACAATCAACTGTCGCCATCATTTCGCAATGCCTCTGCTGACATGCCATATTACTGGAATGACCAAATGACCAAAATGTACAGGTAATGGCCACTAGAAGAGGCTTCTGTTATTTATCATGGTGCTACTGAAGTCTTCTGGGGCTGACAGATGCCACTCCAGAAGGTTAATAAGATGAAGATAGCTCTTCCAGCTGGACTATAAGAGGGATTATGTCTGAGCAGTAGATAAACAGATTATTCCAGAAACAGACACTGTTGGGTTTTTTTTAAAACTTCGTCACTCTTATCACATTTAGGAGTTTACCACTCCAGTCCCCCTTTCAGTCTCCTGGACTACAAGTGTGTGTGTTTGAGGGGTTTGTTCAGTAACTGTGTTCTGGCACCTGTTTCACACTTTGCCTGAGATTCAAAACATTTCAAACTGTTGAGCACTTTCTTAAAAAAGTAGAAACACGAGGCAGTTTGGGAATTTTAGTTCTTAAAAAGAAATCTGTTAGCCAGTCTAAACTAGTCATATTTCCTGCATGACAATCCTTGAAGGTTCTGAATTGCCAGCATGCATTTGAAAACTGGATTAATATTTCTGGTCATTTGTCTTGCTCTCCAAGTTCAAGGAAGCAAAGGTAAGTTCACATGTAAAATGATTTTATTTATTTATTTTGTGTTGTAGTTGAAAAATCTTTGGAAAGGTCAAGTGGTTTTCCCTCGCTATAAAAGTCACTGCCTAGAATTGGGTGCTACAAAAGTCGAGGTTAGTGACACTGTTAACTTGACAGGCGACCCTAAGAAAATGTTGCCTTAACTTGTATCATGTAGGTTTGCTCTGCATTAAATTCTCTGTAAAAGATGCACTTTAGTTTATTTACTTATTTATGTTTCTAGATGAAAGAACAATTACAAATTACGTGGAAGGGGCACAATAGCTGAAGTGAATGCATAAGAAAATGATTGTACTCTTAATGAGAATTCGTTGTTACTGAACTGAAAAGAAAGCAACAAAGTGTATTTTTGGTTTTACTGGGTACTGTCATGGCCAACTTAAAAGACTTCTAGGTATATACACAAATATTGTAGGTGGAAACAATACTGCCAAAAAACAGAAAATAGCAATACAAATAAGGGTGACGTTACTGATAAATGTATACAGCAGAACAAGCAGAAAAATTTAAACATTATAAAAGAAAAATGAAAAAGAATACATCTGCTGACTTAAATACTTAGTGAAAAAATGTAAAAAAAAATCATAATAGTAATTTTTTCTGGCATGTAAAATAAATTTAAAATCTGTTTCAATGAACAGATTCCTACAAAAAAATAAATAAAAGGAAGCATCGATTTGTAAGCCTTTAGGAAGAATAAAAGCAAGACAGAGCAGAGACAACTATTCTGTATTCAGTGAAGCAACTAACAATTGTTCCTTTAGACATATTGAAAAGTTCACAAGTCTTTCTTTAATTGTTCAACATGAACAAGAACAAAAACATGAAAATGTGTTTTTCCTCTTGTTCATTTACATACAGGGAAAAAAACATCAGATTTTATTCTTATCACAAAAGGTTGTTGGGTTTTTTGTTTGTCTGGCTATACCGAAAGGAGGACAGGGGACATTTGACATGGGTTTAATCAGGCCTCAACTTTATTATTAAATGTCTGGGATTACCCGGCAGATAAAAGTGTACAGTGCAGGTAAACCCATGTTTATTCCATAATTATGCACGGGGGAGGGTTGTTTGTTTTATTTCATTTTTGGTTTGGGGGTTTTATTTCTTTGTTGTTATTTTTTAGATTGCTTACTAACTTTTCTGTCTGTCTTTGACATTTATGTAATCTAATTAAAACCCCAGGTTGCTGTTGCTTTACACTTTGCCTAAGGGATTCATAAATGGCCTAACACATCTTACTTTCTTTCAGTCCTAGTCATGTTAGTTAAATGCAGAGATCAGGCAGTATCAGAAAAAGAGTATTTCCATTTGTATTTAAATGTTTGTAGAGGAAGAGAGAGCCCCAGTATTCTTCAGTCTGTTGTTAATAACATTTAGAAAACTTTATTTATGCAGCAAAGACTATTACCATTTTTCTGTTTGCAGATTTTGTTTTCGGTTTTTTTAAGTAGTGGTTTTATCTCACTGAAATATAGACAGACAGCTATAGAGAACATTTAGTTCATCCAAGTATTGAGGATGATTTACCTTGGCAAAACATAATGTTAATGCATTTACAAAATTATAAGATGAAACTTATTCTGTGTTATTATTAATGCACTAATGATGGTATCAATAATATGTACACTTGTGATTATAAAACTAGAAAGAAATGAAATGAAAAATAAAGCTGAATATTCTGGCTTATCATCATTTGTTGTACCTAGATATTGCAATACATCTGATAACCGTATAATTGGATGGCATTTTACAAAGATAAGTTTAGGCTAAATATTAGGGGAAACTTACTGAACAAAGTGCCTGACTGGTTTGTGAGTGTTTTCTGCAAGAGATTTAATAGAAGTCCCATTACTGGAACATTTAATAATACCTGTGGACGACTTGCTAGATAATATTTAGGGATCATCTTGCACCTAAAGAGGGAAAGGACTAAATGATTAAATGGATTTTTTTTCATCTCTACTCTTTCTAATTTTTTAAAATAAACAGCAACACACAACAGTTTGATCAAATATTATTGCAATACTTAGGAACAAAGCTTATAGGAATTTCCTGGCTTTTGTTGTTTTAGCTGGCAGTAGTTTGTTATGTACATTCATTTTTAATAATAATTGGAAAAATTCCCACACCCCAATGTTTGGAAAGTATGTCCACGCACAAATTGAGATTATTTTTGTTCTCATACATATTCATTATTAATATTGTATAGTAAAACATTTTTAAAACTAAATTCTGCTCTCAAATATCCATGCATTGACTTCAAAGGTATTTAGGTGTTCAATGATGCAGACAGGTGGCTCATGAGATTCTCAGAAGTGCCAAGAACCCAGAACCTCAAACGTATTTAGGTGCCTAATCAATGGGATTCAGGTGCCTAGGTGCTTTTGAAAATCCCACTACTTGAATATCTGCATCTTTAGGAGCCTAAATATCTTTAAAAATCTCACCCTAACTACTTAAATTCAAGTAGTGGGTGTTAGTGGATAGTGGAAATAATCTGGATGTGTTCAAAACTTTCATGGCCCTTCCAGTCTACTATACAGTGCAACTGCTGTACATGTATAGCTGGAGATACTCAGCATTCCTAGGAAATTGAAGGCTCAAATGCAAATTAACTTTTTTCCTTTAAAAAAGAAATCTTCAGAACACTAATAGTCTCTAAACTAATTCATGGATTAATCAATCGCTGATTTTTTCCCCTATCACAGAACTGTCAAACTCAAATTGTTATTTTCAAGGTGGCCAGAAAAAATTGAGTTAGTTTTCTGAGATATTCTATTTTCTCCCTACCCATCTAATTTTTCTTTGAGAGCCTCAACAACCAAGAAGGCTACACACGTCAAAGGGGCTTGCTGGAGATGAATACAAGGGGACTTCATGGGCTGAATACACAGAACTTCAACAATGCTCCAGAGCTTGTTAGTCCAAAGAGGATCCAAAGGCTGAACTGGAGCTTGCATTTTATGCATTACCCTACCACTAAGCTCGCACAGACCTTTTTTAACACAGAAGAAAAACCCAACACAAAGTGTGTGCGACATTACAGCCTAGAATGAATGTGAGTTACAAAGCACTGAAAATACAAATTCACCAGTGAAAATGTTGAGAGGCTTTGAGCTACAGCAATTATGTACTGAAATTATGTACTTTTGCAGCCCGCTTTCAGTAGGAAAGAAGGTACGCTAGCCGCATAACAGTGCTTATTTCAGGCTGCTACATTTCAGGGGATTTTTTTAAGTAGACAAATATTCTCCATTCACTCACAGTCATTCTTTAGGAGACAATGGCTTTCTGTGTGCTCGGTGAAATCATTTTAATTCAGTCTGACTTATCCCTTCCCGTTGAGCTGTGCCAATTCAACAGTAACTGTTGCAGATTTTTGTTACTTGTAATTGCCCTTGAGAAAAGGGTTAAACAAATCTATGCCAAAGGAAGGGGCGGGGGGGGGGAATAATTAAAAAATTCAAAGAAACAAAACATGGAAATACCAGATTTACTCATCAGAATTATTCCACAGATCATCCATGAAATAAAAATTCATCTTGCTGAATTAAGGACGGTAGCTTCCCTGTTTATGTTTATAAACAACTGAAAAAATAAAATTCAGGTTACTCTGAATGCAAAAACAGTGAATTAATTAGGAATGGTTTTTAATATTTGGCATTCCTTGACTTAACTCCAAAGTTAAATATATGTATTAAAATATTAGTATTGTCAGTGAATATTAAACTGGAGTAGCACATGTATTATAGTTTTGCACACCGATACTGTGGTGATTGGTGCATTATAAATACTTACACAAGATAGCTTTTAAGAGAACAACAATAGAGATGGACTCTAGAGAACAAGGTATTTATCACCAATAAAGGGCTGTCTGTCCTTGAAGGATCTAAACTAAAGGCCACAGAGAAGGGACTTTATCCCAAATTACTCTCCACATGCTAGAAGCCATATTATGGTTTAGTATGTTCTGCACAATTTCTTATAGTGTCCTCATAACTGTGGTATCTTAGTGCCTACTAGTTGGACATTAAGTAACAAGACTGATATCTGTCATGTGTGGTTCATGTGCTCTCATCCTTTTCTCAGGAGAAAAAACTGTATATGCATTCTGGTGTATTTGTTATGGGGTTTAATTTTTTTTTCACCCTAAATTATATGTACATGTTTGTCATGGACACAGGACTAGCTGTGTCTCTGCCCCTTTTCTGGTCTCTCTGAAGGTCTCTTCCCCTTACATAAGAACATAAGCACGGCCGTACTGGGTCAGACCAAAAGTCCATCTAGCCCAGTATCCAGTCTTCCAACAGTGGCCAATGCCAGGTGCCCCAGAGGGAATGAACAGAACAGGTAATCATCAAGTGATCCATCCCCTGTTACCCATTCCCAGCTTCTGGCAGTTCTCTGTTCTGCTTCTGGCAACATCCCCTGTTGCCCGTTCCCAGCTTCTGGCCTTATCTGTCTTGGGGTGGAATCTTGGCATCTTAGACTGGGGCCCAATAACACTTATCACCTTGCAGGCCAGACTGGGTTTCAGGCACCTTCAGGAACCTGTGATATTGACCAATACCCTTATTAAAGCAAAATATTTTTTTATTAAATATTGGGAACAAAGCATTAGAGAAAAAGGGATTCCTCAATAACAAAGAGCTGACACATCTTTAGTTTCACCTACTCTTATGGTTCACTACAGGCTAAGTTAGACAGACTTTCCTCTTACATTAAAGTAACAGAACAGAACCAATTTATATTCTCCTAGCAAGCCCAGATCCTCCTGAGGGTCCCTGGGTCCCTCAGTCCAACCCATTCTGTTCAGACATGTTTCAGTAGTCCCCAGAAGAGCAGGCTAGAGCCATCAAGGCTGTTTACTTTGGCATTGCCTCTTAATGACCCTTAAGTGTAAGTTAGGAGACACTTAAAAAGGGGGCTTCTTTTCTCTATCCCTAGGTGGGGAGGTTATCTCAGCTACCCAGAGTGACCCCTACAGTGAAGGATTCCACCACAATTATGGGACAGACATTGCCAGATCTAAACACTATATTAACAATCACCAAAAAGCACCCCTACGTTTTCACAAAATTGCTAATAGTTTATACTTAATGCAGTTGAGGTCCCCGTTTGTGCCTCACAGACTTTAATGTATTAGGGAAGTACTGTTATCCCCACTTTACCAAAGGGGAACTGAGGCACAGGGAGGCTAAGTGATTTACCCAAGGTCACACTGAAAGGCTGTGGCAGAGCAGAGAACTGAATGTAAGACTCCACATCCCAATCTAGCACCCTAAACTCTGCACCATCCTTCCTTTCTCTTAGGGAGGCTATGTCAAGACCCTTACACTTGGAACAAAATGTAGTGAGGTTTGTTGTGGTTCTTAGCTCCTGTAGAAGTTCATTGCAGATTCATGGACTGAGAAAGCTCTATTTCCTGCACTGGTAAGCTTTATCTTTGCAGCAAACAGTTCCATTTGCCTGAGGACTGGTGTCCTTATCTCAGAGCTTTAGGTGATCTTTTAGACACCATGGCTTCAGACTCCTAAAAGTACTTTCTTCTGCCAACCAACATAACCATCATCTTACTTCAGCTTCAACCAGCTGCTCTCTTCACCCATTAGTTGATCTTCTCCAAGGAATGAACCATCTTGGTGGTGCTTGTACATATCAAAGGATAGACATAGTTGGATGTCATCTGCAAATTGGTGGCACTTGAACCCATGTTGTCTCACAGTTCTCCTAGTGGCAGCATGTAGATGCCGAATGACATTGAATGGAGCAGTGGTTCTCAACCAGGGGTATGTGTACTCCTTGGGGGTACTCAGAGGTCTTCCGGGGGTACTCAGCTGATCTAGATATTTGCCTAGTTTTACAACAGGCTACATATAAAGCAATAGCAAAGTCAATACAAACCAAAATTTCATAGACAATGATTTGTTTATACTTCTCTATATACTATACGTGAAAGTAAGTACAATATTTACATTCCAATTGGTTCATTTTATAATTATATGGTAAAAATGAGAAAGTAAGTAATTTTTCAGTAATAGCGTGCTGTGACACTTGTGTATTTTTGTCTGATTTTGTAAGTTTTTAAGTGAGGTGTAACTTGGGGGTACACAAGACAAATCAGACTCTTGAAAGGGGTATTGTCGTCTGTAAAGGTCGAGAGCCACTGGTATGGAGAATTGATCCTAAAGACACTCTTTAAATGAGGGGCCTAGTAGCAGAGATACAGTGTCTCTTCACTGTCCTTTGGGTGCATCCTCAAGGAAGGACTCAAATCATTATAAAGCATTCTCTGGTACCCTTGCCACCTCTCTCAGGTGGGGTAGCAGTATCAAATCCTGCGGAGAGATCCAGGAAAATGAGAATGGATGTCTCTCCTCTATCCACTAACATCAAGAAATCATCCACCGATGACATTAATGATGTTTCTGGCCCATGTCCTGGCCTGAAACCAGATTGTACTGGATCCTGGGTATTGGCTTCAGCTAGATGAGCTCATAGGAAGCCTTATAGAATCATAGAATATCAGGGTTGGAAGGGACCCCAGAAGGTCATCTAGTCCAACCCCCTGCTCAAAGCAGGACCAATTCCCAGTTAAATCATCCCAGCCAGGGCTTTGTCAAGCCTGACCTTAAAAACCTCTAAGGAAGGAGATTCTACCACCTCCCTAGGTAACGCATTCCAGTGTTTCACCACCCTCTTAGTGAAAAAGTTTTTCCTAATATCCAATCTAAACCTCCCCCACTGCAACTTGAGACCATTACTCCTCGTTCTGTCATCTGCTACCATTGAGAACAGTCTAGAGCCATCCTCTTTGGAACCCTCTTTCAGGTAGTTGAAAGCAGCTATCAAATCCCCCCTCATTCTTCTCTTCTGCAGGCTAAACAATCCCAGCTCCCTCAGCCTCTCCTCATAACTCATGTGTTCCAGTCCCCTAATCATTTTCGTTGCCCTTCGCTGGACTCGCTCCAATTTATCCACATCCTTCTTGAAGTGTGGGGCCCAAAACTGGACACAGTACTCCAGATGAGGCCTCACCAATGTCGAATAGAGGGGAACGATCACGTCCCTCGATCTGCTCGCTATGCCCCTACTTATACATCCCAAAATGCCATTGGCCTTCTTGGCAACAAGGGCACACTGCTGACTCATATCCAGCTTCTCGTCCACTGTCACCCCTAGGTCCTTTTCCGCAGAACTGCTGCCTAGCCATTCGGTCCCTAGTCTGTAGCTGTGCATTGGGTTCTTCCGTCCTAAGTGCAGGACCCTGCACTTATCCTTATTGAACCTCATCAGATTTCTTTTGGCCCAATCCTCCAATTTGTCTAGGTCTTTCTGTATCCTATCCCTCCCCTCCAGCGTATCTACCACTCCTCCCAGTTTAGTATCATCCGCAAATTTGCTGAGAGTGCAATCCACACCATCCTCCAGATCATTTATGAAGATATTGAACAAAACCGGCCCCAGGACCGACCCTTGGGGTACTCCACTTGATACCGGCTGCCAACTAGATATGGAGCCATTGATCACTACCCGTTGAGCCCGACAATCTAGCCAGCTTTCTACCCACCTTGTAGTGCATTCATCCAGCCCATACTTCCTTAACTTGCTGACAAGAATACTGTGGGAGACCGTGTCAAAAGCTTTGCTAAAGTCAAGAAACAATACATCCACTGCTTTCCCTTCATCCACAGAACCAGTAATCTCATCATAAAAGGCGATTAGATTAGTCAGGCATGACCTTCCCTTGGTGAATCCATGCTGGCTGTTCCTGATCACTTTCCTCTTATGCAAGTGCTTCAGGATTGATTCTTTGAGGACCTGCTCCATGATTTTTCCAGGGACTGAAGTGAGGCTGACTGGCCTGTAGTTCCCAGGATCGTCCTTCTTCCCTTTTTTAAAGATTGGCACTACATTAGCCTTTTTCCAGTCATCCGGGACTTCCCCGGTTCGCCACAAGTTTTCAAAGATAATGGCCAATGGCTCTGCAATCACAGCCGCCAATTCCTTCAGCACTCTCGGATGCAACTCGTCCGGCCCCATGGACTTGTGCACGTCCAGCTTTTCTAAATAGTCCCTAACCACCTCTATCTCCACAGAGGGCTGGCCATCTCTTCCCCATTTTGTGATGCCCAGCGTAGCAGTCTGGGAGCTGACCTTGTTAGTGAAAACAGAGGCAAAAAAAGCATTGAGTACATTAGCTTTTTCCACATCCTCTGTCACTAGTTTGCCTCCCTCATTCAGTAAGGGGCCCACACTTTCCTTGGCTTTCTTCTTGTTGCCAACATACCTGAAGATACCCTTCTTGTTACTCTTGACATCTCTGGCTAGCTGCAGCTCCAGGTGCGATTTGGCCCTCCTGATAACATTCCTACATGCCCGAGCAATATTTTTATACTCTTCCCTGGTCATATGTCCAACCTTCCACTTCTTGTAAGCTTCTTTTTTATGTTTAAGATCCGCTAAGATTTCACCATTAAGCCAAGCTGGTCGCCTGCCATATTTACTATTCTTTCGACTCATCGGGATGGTTTGTCCCTGTAACCTCAACAGGGATTCCTTGAAATACAGCCAGCTCTCCTGGACTCCTTTCCCCTTCAAGTTAGTCCCCCAGGGGATCCTGGCCATCCGTTCCCTGAGGGAGTCGAAGTCTGCTTTCCTGAAGTCCAGGGTCCGTATCGTGCTGCTTACCTTTCTTCCCTGTGTCAGGATCCTGAACTCAACCAACTCATGGTCACTGCCTCCCAGATTCCCATCCACTTTTGCTTCCCCCACTAATTCTACCCGGTTTGTGAGCAGCAGGTCAAGAAAAGCGCCCCCCCCTAGTTGGCTCCTCTAGCACTTGCGCCAGGAAATTGTCCCCTACGCTTTCCAAAAACTTCCTGGATTGTCTATGCACCGCTGTATTGCTCTCCCAGCAGATATCAGGAAAATTAAAGTCACCCATGAGAATCAGGGCATGCGATCTAGTAGCTTCCGTGAGCTGCCGGAAGAAAGCCTCATCTACCTCATCCCCCTGGTCCGGTGGTCTATAGCAGACTCCCACCACTACATCACTCTTGTTGCACACACTTCTAAACTTAATCCAGAGACACTCAGGTTTTTCTGCAGTTTCGTACCGGAGCTCTGAGCAGTCATACTGCTCCCTTACATACAGTGCTACTCCCCCACCTTTTCTGCCCTGCCTGTCCTTCCTGAACAGTTTATAACCATCCATGACAGTACTCCAGTCATGTGAGTTATCCCACCAAGTCTCTATTATTCCGATCACGTCATAGTTCCTTGACATCACCAGGACCTCCAGTTCTCCCTGCTTGTTTCCAAGGCTTTGTGCATTTGTATATAAGCACTTGAGATAACCTTTGGCTAGTTTCTCTAAGAACTCGTTCAGGAACGGAAGATTTTATACTGGGCAGGGCTTGAATAGATTTGCTGCAACCAGGATGCATTTCTTCAGTGCTGGTTGTACTTGGTTGAAGGAGGAAGATTCCTTTCCTGAATGAGGCAGTGGCAGGACCGGCTCTAGGCACCAGCAAAGCAAGCACATGTTTGGGGTGGCACAATTCCAGGGGCAGCGTTCCGGGCATCCTTTTTTTTTTTTGGCTTGGGCAGTTGCACTCTCGGAGCTTGGGGTGGCAAATTTTTTGCTGGGGGCAGCAAAAAACCTAGAGCCGGCCCTGGGCATTGGTTATTTCTGTCAGGAAAGACCCACTCTCTTATGATTCTCTTTTACCAGGTAGGAAGGGCAGGATCCAGATTCACCTGTCTTAAGTCAAGACTTCTTCAACATGACCAATACTTTCTGTAGAGTGAATGTGTGAACTCAGACTGAAGATGGGCTGTTTGTTGGTCCGTGTATAGGCTTGGATCTGTGCAACAAGAGGAACCTTCCCAAACATGTGTGATCTTTTACAGCAAAGTAGGAGGATTGTTCTTCACTGAGCATGATGCGGCATAGACTTGGCTGTAGATTGTAGGCCGTCAGTGTTAATGAAGCAGTTTTCCACCCTCACTAGCTCCTTAGGTTGGGATTTGGCAAGTTCTGTGGAGTCTGAGAAGAAGTTTCTCTTGGCCTGTTATACATCCTCACCATAGGCTTGGAGAAATTCTGTTTCAATCTGTCTGCTTCAGCATTTGTTTTCAGTGATTGGTGTTTGAGTTTCCATCTCTCTCTCCTCATCTAGTTTAGGATGTCAGAAAACCAAAGACATCTGTGTGGGCAAGCAGGAAGAACAAGACGTTTGTGGGAGGGGAGCAGTGTGTCACTGGTCAAGTTCCTTGGGGATACTCAGTTAAGGAAATGAACTTCTTCCCATTCACTGAAATTCCAAATCAACTCGTGCACCATTGAGTGAAAACAGTAATGTCTGGTACTGCAATGCTAATCCAATGAGGTTCCAGGGGGGTAGAAGAATCAAGATGCCCTTACTTAGTTCATTATCCCTTTGCTTATCCATATTAAAGCCATTGCTTTAAAAAAAATGTGTTTTGCAAAGAATGTTTTTTTTCCTAATCAAGAGATTTAAGACTGTCATTTTGTAAACTTCATATTTGGAAATAAATCATCAAAAGCTCTTCTATTGTTTTATTTTAATACATGTTCTTGACTCTCAAGATTTTTCTTTACTAATTATGAAATTGGATCAGTCATTCATTCATTCAAGGAAAATGGTCTCAGCAGTACATTGTCTCATTTGAATATTGTATTACTGTAAGACAATTCCTCCAGACTTTGATGGGAATTTTACTTAAGTAAATAATGAAGGCCACCTTCATGCTATGGAGCATCTAGAGATGACACACCAAAACCACAGTTCTCCTGGATTCTCAAGGACAGAAATCCCATGCATTCTGGGACATGCCAAAGATTGTGCCTCCATACTGCGCTCACTTAACCAAAAAAAGGCTGGATAGCCATCTGTCTTGGATGGTTTAGACTAGCAGTTCTCAAACTGTGGGTCGGGACCGCAAAGTGGGTTATGACCGCATTTTAATAGAGTCACCAGGGTTGTCTTAGACTTTCTTCAGTCTGGGGCTGAAGCCTGAGCCCCACCGCTCAGGGCCGAAGCCAAAGCCCAAGGGCTTCAGCTCTGGGTGGTGGGGCTCAAGTTACAGGCCCCCTGCCTGGGGCTGAAGCCCTTGGCATTTGGTTTTGGCATCCCGGCCCAGGGCAGAGGGGCTTGGGTTCCTTTCCCCCCCCCCAATACCCCCATGCAAGGCAGCAGGGCTCAGGCGGGCTCAGGCTTTGGTCTCTCTTCCTGGGATTGTGTGGTAATTTTTGTTGTCAGAAGGGGGTCATGGTGCAATGAAGTTTAAGAACCCCTGATTTAGACACAACAAATCCTATATCTTGGGCAAGGGGTTGGGTCCCTTCTAAACCTTATGGTCCTATGATTCTATGATAAGATTTATGGGGCCATGATCTCTATGTTGGATACTGCTCCCCAACACACTTAGGGTGTTTTGGGTTGTTGTTTTTTTTTGGGGGGGGAGGGAGGAATTGGCAAGGGAAGTTGAGACAGCATCAAAATTATCTACCATGAGGCAATCACTGCAGGTTTGTGGAACTACACTGTAGCAGAAAATGGCCATCCTCCAGCCCAGGGTTAGATTAAGGCATTTGTAGTATAGGCCTATGCCCATGGTCCCAGATCCTGGAATCGTGATTACTTCAGACTCTCACTTTTAATTTTTTTTTAAGATCAGTTTTTATCCCTCATATTTCTAAGCAAAAGCTTGGAAATGTGACCCGAGTGTAGCCAATATACGTTACCTGTGTGAATTGGCAGACAGCCCAAAACAATACCACCAAGAAGCATAAACAGCACCATACATTTCACTATGGGGTGTTAAGCCTAGGACCCACCACTCTGGGGGCCCTTCCAATAGACCTGAGCAAAATACTGTGTTTTTGTGGGCTCAGTCCATCAGCCAGAGCAAATAAACACACCCAAATGCTGGGATAAGTACTGGGAAACCCCTTCTAACACACCTGTGTTTCCCAAAAGGAGGAGGCCTGTGCTGTCACTCCTAAGCCAAAGAAGAATGTCCATGCTTACCGTCCCTGCCACCTGGGAAGATGAGGGGGGCCCTGACACTGCTGCTCCAAGTGGAGGGCTGGGTTGCATGGGTAGGGACCTGCATTGCCTTAATCTGGCCCCGTTCAGTCCTGATGCTTGTTCCCCTCATCAGTCCCATCCCCATGGAACTGGTGTAGAGGGACTCACAGGTGTCAGGACACACTGAAAGAGTGTGCTGCAGAGGCCCTGCCCACCACTGGCAGTTACCACCAGATTTGGTTCATGATTTCTCCCACTAGTGAATGGGAGTATGGTTCTAAATAAGAAGTCCAGCACTTGTCCTTTTATCTGTACCAATTGTACCTTATATGCTCAATTGCTCATATGTTAGCTTCTTTCTTCACATTATACTAATCAATCACTTCTAGAGAGCTGCTGATCTATTTTTAATTGTATGTTGTTATCCTTGCCTACTGCTACAGATATAAATATCAAATAGTGTACTGTGTTACTTGCTGTACACTTAATTCTTGGTATTGGGTGACCTAAACACATCGATAGGAAAGCTGTTGAAATAACCCATTTGGTAATTTGTCAGTTTCTTTGTTACCAGTTACTGTTTTCTTCCTTGACTGAGTCTTGGGTTTTAATTAGTAATTAGTTTACTATGAAGGCAGTATGCCTCATTTATCAATCAAGCCTTCCTCTCTACACTTGGAGAACATGCTCTTATATTACAGAGACTAACTTGCTTTTTTTTTAATGATTTCAAACTTTGGTTTGATTTCAGGCAGTTCTTTTCTTTTCCTCCTGAATTATTCAAACTTTAACATTTTTGCTCTGATATCACCCTTTACTTTTCTATTCAAGCATTCACGATTTTGAAACTCTTCTCTTTGCAAATAACGAACTTTCTGGCATCTAGTCAAACTAAATGTCGTATTCTGAATTAAGCCAGTAGCATAATGCAGTCATGTGCGTATATTTTGCAGACCTTAAAAAGCAAAAATGAGAACTAGGAGAAACAGGTAGTATTGGCAGTCAAAAATAAGGATATATTTATAAAAGGACATCCACTGTAATAATAGGAAAGCAACCATGGATGCAACCTCCTTGCTCCTCTCTTTAGAAAAGAATCCCACTGACCTACTCCATGAAGTTTTTAAATTTCTTTTTTTTTTAGGAGTTCTGTTAAATAGCCACATACTCTCCTTTTACCAACATGTAAATTAAGAGAGCTGGTTGGGAAATTTTTGTTGAAATATTATTTTGTCAGAAAATGCTGATTTGTTGAAACAAACTTTTCACAGAAAAAGGGCAGTTTGACAAATTTCCCAACCCCAAAAATTTTTAAAAAAAAAAATCAAAATTACCAAAAGGTTTTGTTTCAACATTTTTGAAACAAAAGATTCTGATTTTCCTGTTCAGGACCATCATAGTTTGAGAATCTGTGTTGTAAATGTCTGAGATCAGGACTGGGGGAACAGGGATTCCTGATTTTAAATACCTGCACTGAAACTAACTCCCGCCTTGGCCCTCGTAAAGCCACTTTGCCTGTCTTCCTCAATTATGCCATCTGGAAAATGGGGGAATTATACCCACCTCCTTCACAGGGTAGTTAGTGAGGATTAGTTAAACATTTGTAAAGCATTACATAAACACTTAAAGTTTATTATTAAAAAGTCACCATACTGTGCCCGATGTCTGCTTTCCTAAACTAGAATGATCATGACAAAATAAAAACCATCTTCCATACATCTCCTGAAGGTAAAACTGGTACAAATGCCTTTGCCAATTAACAGGTCTAAACAAAAGGGCAAAAGAATTGTGTAGGGCAAGGGTCTTATGTATACACACAACAGTGAAAAATATCCTTGCCCCAAAAATGCTTTGCTTTAAATTAAAATAAATTCCCATATTCCTGGGATTCCTTGGGACGTGGTTTCTTCAAAAAGTGTTCTGGGTACTGGGCTTAATAAATATACAATATAAAATTGGGATGATCTGAGTGTACTTAGATATAAAGGGGGCTGGGGGGAGAAAGAGACCGAGTAGACTACAGCTTATAGGCACGTCACCACCTGTCAAAAGACTTGTTATGTATGTGTATATTTTTATTCAACAGAAGGAGATAAAGATGCACACAGAAACAAGCTGCATAATCCAATGACACATATTCAAGCATGTAAAATGTTTAAGCCATTTAGATGCTTGTGCCCTTTGGTGAAAATTTCTCAGGTCTATAATTGACAGTTTCCACTAAAGCAGAGGGAGAACAGAGGTCTAAACAAGCATTTCTATCCACAGAGAGTTTGCTCTTCAATTAGCATTCAGTAAAATTCTGGGAAACATTATGAAGAGACAGTGGGTTTTCTAAGTCAAGTTTTATAGAGGTTTGACAAGAGAGTGAGCTCACAAGTTCATATAGTAGGAGTCATGTATACAAAAAGGAATAGGGTCACCTATAAGATGCAAATAAGGTGAAATTCATCCATTTATGCACAGCCCATGCAAAACCCTCTCCCCCATTCAGGTCCCACAGTGCCCCTGTGTGTGGAAGGGGGAGATTGTGGCTGGAGTAGCTATAGCAGAGAAAGATTACTTCTGTCCTGAATAGGCAAGCAGAGCATGGGCTATTGGAGGTGGGTCAGGAGGGTGAGTACATGTAAGTACAATGTAAGTACAGCAGCCTAAATCCCAATCTTTGCATAGGTGGCACAGAGGAGCTGCAGTCACTATTCCAGCTTTGAAAGGAGATTCTCCATCATAATACTCTTGTAAATAGAATGGTTCTTAATTCAAGCTAATGCCACAGGGTCAAATCCTGGGGAAGAAGCAAATCCTTCGTGGAAGGTCTTTGCTTCATACAAAAGCTATCATGGACTTAGTGACAAAATCCTCCGTCCCAACTGGTCAGATGGCCTGTGCATCTGGGCCATAACCACAAATACAGCATGTGGGGTGGAGCAGAAAACATAGCCTCCTGCTCTCCCCTCTGTGTGGGCTTTTGGCCTCACCCAGCATACCTCATCCTTGCAGAGGAGCTTGCACAGACCTGCATTGGAGATCTTACTGGGGTGGAATCTTCCTGCATGAGATTTCCACTGTTGTTACTGCCACAGGATGTATCAGTATTTGGCCCATTATGGTTTCTGGTAGCCCTTGACAGCCTTTGCATGGAGCAAGATCCTTTCATGCTGTCTCACCTTTATCAATCATAACTGAGCACCATTAAAAATATAACTGTGTATTATTGGTTTGCACCCTGAATGTGGAAACATTAATTCATTCATAAGCTGTGGTGAGTCCAAGGACAGGTAAAATTTATCAGAAGCACCAATCTATCCCTTTCTGTCTTGCCCCTGTCATTTCTTCAGAATATTTTCCATCTTTTTGCTTTTTGCTTTGGCACATGTCAACAACACATTGATACAAATATTTACATGATAATAAGTGAACTGCAGTGATTTGATATGACAAATGTTACATTACTGTATCCTCATTTTCACCAACAATAGCCATGTACATGAGGAAAGCCTCTTCCATCTCCAGATTTTCCATCCCTTTTTGCCACGTCCAGTATTTCTGCTACTCATTTCCTATCCATTTCCACCCCATTTTTTCTGCAAGACTGTAATTCACTGAGTTCCAAATTGTCAAAGTGATGTTATCATCCTTATTTTAATCTGTCTAAAAACAACTGACATAATTTCAGTGGTGCTGGAAGGTACTGGTGGGGTGCTGCCACACCTCCTGTCTTGAAATAGTATTAACAAACACCAACTACATGGTTTCCATCATGAGTACCCTCACTATAAAAATTGTTCCAATACCCTGCCTAATTTTGTACTATTTGTTTTAGGCAATTTCTTCAAATTCACAGGAAAACAGACTTGCTTTGTTTTACTCTTAATTTTCCAATAATCTTATTTTCTTGTAAATGTGGTGTCTTGGTTTATCACTTTCTCCTCCACTTAGAAAGTCTGAACATTTTCCAAACGCATTTGTTGTTTGCAGCCAATTCATCAGCATCCAGGCTACATGCACATTATGTCACCCTCTTATTTTCTGCCTCAAAAATTTTTCCAGTTATCTACAGAATTCATCCCTTCCTTTTCACAGCAGTTCTTTCAACTAACAATTTTTTTTTTTAATTTATGACTAAAGAATATATCAGGCCTATGAAAAGGCATCAAAAGTATCCTTAAAAGTGCATTTTAACATCAACATTATAATTTATGCAGCATTAAAGAACAGAATCTAAAATACACCAATTGCTTCACCCAAGGGCTTCTTCATTATCTTCATCAAAAGGCTACTTTGTCACTAAAGTTTATAGATTAGACCTTATTTTTACTCTGTTAAACTTTTTAAAATCAAACTTGAATTGCTGTGTTGTATGATAACGTGTTGGATATAATGTAGAAATGGGACAAATGTCCTGAAGAACTGTGGGTCATTCAGAATATAGAGGTATTTGCTAACCTGCGGATAAGTTGAGCGTATTTTGTCACCCTGGAAGCACTACCATTCCTTATAGATATTATTCTCCATAAGACAACACTGAGTAACTGGGGATATGACTTTATGCTAACATCTACTATTCACTACAAAGGTTCTTATCACCTCTGTAGTGCCTTCCATCCAAGGATCTAAATGATTATGAAACCTTATTTAAGTACAGCAAGCAATGTCCATCCTCATTTTTCTCATGAGAAAATTAAGGCACACAGAGATTAAGGGTTAAATTTGCAAAAGCACCTGAAGTGACTTTCAATGAAACTGAGGTTCCCAAAGCCTAGATTTTTAAAGGTATTTAGGTACCTACAGGTGCCTACTGGGATTTTCAAAATAACTAGGCACTTAAATCAAGGTGAATTGGCACCTAATCAGTTAGGCACTTTTGAAAATCCCACTAGCCACCTATATGAATCTTTAGGCATCTAAATACCTTTAAAAATATGACCCTACATGCCTACATCCCTTTTTGAAATGGGACTTAGGCTGCTAAGTCACTTTGGCTCAGATCCTCAAAGCTATTCAGGCACCTAACTCCCATTGAATTAGGCCCCTAAATACCTTTGTGGATCTGGGCCTTAGGTGCTTTAGAAAATTTTACCTTTAGTGTTCTCAAGGTCACACAATGAGCTAGTCAGAGTGGAGAATAGAAATCAGATATCCTGACTCCCAGTTCTATGGTCGGATCACAAGTCCATACCCATATCAGCCTGTTTGTTGACCTGTTCACAGTAATGTAGGTAATTGAGAACCCTAGTGTTTGGTGTTTAAGATAACGTATTGAAAATAGACCAAAACCTATAGTACATATAGACAGTCCACATACTGTGTGTTTATTTATTCATTCATGTCTCTCTCTATTATTTTACCCCTTACAGAAATCCCTAATAAAATAAATCGTAATGAAGCCAAACAGCTTGCAGATGACTCAGGGTCAGATAAAACAGAAAGAACAACAAAGAGGTCCAGAGTGTCTACCATCAGGAGGATATTTGATATGGCAAAGCATCGAACAAAGAGGTCATCTATTTTCCCAACTGGTGTGAAAGTCTGTCCACAAGAATCAGTGAAGCAGGTTTTAGCCAGCCATCAAGCTTATTATCGGTTAAGAGGTGAGAGGATGATTGCACCACATATTCTTTTCTTGTGAATCTTTCCTTTAATTTAAGAAACCCAACAATAGCCCTTTGTCACTCTGTTGTTCTCTAGTACTGGGCAGAAAACTTGGCACTTACTCTTTTGTGAGACTGGGGAACAGTTGCAGGTACATCACAGTACAGTGGTGGCACAAGGTATGAGCAATCATGAGTGATGCAAACAAGAGATACTAAGTTGCTATCACAATCTCCAAGGGAGTTACAATGTGTTCTTGTTTAGCTGATGATAAAAACCAAATAATGGGTGCACTAACCGGTGGAAAAAGGCCACCTTTTAAAAAGATGTAGCAGATGCCACAGGTTTAATGCCTCCTTCCACCGCTGCTCACAAATGCTCCTCTCCTCACTCCCTCCAGCACAGCACAAATTCTAGAAATACTAGTCTGGTCGTAAACAAGCACTTAAACTACAGTAGAACCCCGTTTATCTGAGCCTCCATTATCTAGCTCTTTGCATTAACCAAACCACCAGTCACCCAAGGCTGACAGGGGTGGGGCTAGAGCGGTCAGCCCAGGGCGGGTGGGGCTCTGGCTTTCAAAATAAGGGATGGAAAGGTCTTTGCCAATTCTCCTGATTATCCAAATGTTTGAATATCCGATCTGGTCCGAGTCCCAGATAGATCAGAAAAACTGGGTTCCACTGTGTGTTATTGTTGATTAGGTTATGATAGTGTTCAAAATGTTCTAGGCACTCTCCAAACACAGAACTAGACACAATCTCTGCCCTGGAGAATTTACAGTTTTTAAAAACATTTTGTCACTCTAAATAGCCATTCTGCCTTTTATGTATTTTCTAGCTAAATAGATGCAAGTGACTTGTAAGCACTGTTTTCCTGCTGGAGCAGAACGGTGCATGTGCAAATAACACAGCCACCACTGAAGACCTTGGTTCAAATCTTAATCCCAAATGTACTTTGTTGTAGGTTACAAATTAAACTGGGTTGAGTGGTTTTAGCTTAGTTCATATTGAACATTTATCCAGGTAACAGAATGAACACACCAAGAGCCTGATCCAAAGCTCATCGAAATAAATGGAAAGATTCCCATCCAGCTCCATGGTCTTTGAAACACACAGTAAAAATAAAGAGAGAGAGAGAGGTTTACAAATAATCTGAAAATAGAAAAAAAAGGATTCCTCTTTAGAAAATGCATGTCCTCCAGTGAAGGAGCACAGGAACTACCAGGTGTGACTTAAGGGACCAACCACATCGTGTGAATAGTAAATAATGAATGCTCATTAGTAAGCTACTCATTCAGGGCCAGATTCTGCCCCCCTAACTCCCACTAAGTAATACATTACTCAGCAGGTGCTGCTTACAAAAAAACGGTACTATTCCATCCGAGTATAACGTGGCAGAACATAGCTCTAAATGATTGCAAATAAGGAACCAATCAGTCAAAAGGACAACCTGCACAATGGCAATTCATGGACAGAAAAAAGGACTAACTTAATTAGGTAAATTATTCACTGTTAATGTGACTATCTCTAGTCAGAGGACAGGCTCAGCGCTGGGAGGGCAGATGTTTCACAACTTATTATTGAGGTGTATTGGCACAGCAGTGCAAGCATGTTTGCACAGTGCATACCTACACTAGCTTTGAGAATAGCCATTTTTGTCACTGACTATTAATTTTAGAGACCCTGAGGTTTTAGATAGTGTAGGCAATTTTCACCTGCAGTTACTGAAATTATCAGATATTAAAAGTGAAATCTCCATCTTACAGTTATAAAAGATTCAAAAATAGATCTGGAACTGCTGAAAGATACAGCTTTGAAATTGCTGAGAAGTTCCATGCTAAAAGTATGCTACATTTTGAAAATGTTTGAATTCCTTTTCCTCTGAAGGGCTCAGACTTGAAATATACATTTTAAGTAGTCTGAGCTTTCATTCTGTGTGAGCACCATCTTTTCACAAAGCCAAATATTTAGCTGGATTTGGTGACACTGAAAGTAATGAACAATGGACTCATCCAACAGATAATGAATGAAGCAATCATCCCAAAACAGGGAGGGAGGAAGTTCAGAGAAAGAAAAATAACAGTGCAATAGCCACTGTGTTCATAAATCTCAGAACCATTTTGTATTTCAAGCAACATTAGAGATGATATATAGTGTTTAAGATATGTGATCCTTTAAATATTAATTGCCACATCAGTCACATAACAAAGATAAAAAGAACAGGAGTACTTGTGGCACCTTAGAGACTAGCAAATTTATTTGAGCATAAGCTTTCGTGGGCTAAAACCCACTTAATCAGATGCATGCAGTGGAAAATACAGTTGGAAGATAGATAGATATACACAGAAAACATGAAACAATGGGTGTTCTCTGTGTGTGTATATAAAATCTCCCCACTGTTTTTTCCACTGCATGGATCTGATGAAATGAGCTGTAACTCACGAAAGCTTATGCTCAAATAAATTTGTTAGTTGCTAAGGTGCCACAAGTACTCCTTTTCTTTTTAAGGATACAGACTAACACGCTGCTACTCTGAAACATAACAAAGATAGATGCTCTCAGACCAGAGTATGTATTACCAGAATCAGTTGTAAGTTTAATGGGACACTTTGCAAAGTGAGAGATGCCTGATCTCTGTAACCCATGGAGAACATTCTGGGCAAGAGGAGGGGTTGGCATCTGCGCAGGGATTGAGGCACTTATCAACGGAGTTGGGGTGCCAATCACTAATAGGGGTGTGGATTAGGTGATTATCTTTGTGGATCCATGAACAGTTGGGCCCCCAACTTCATCTTACAAGGTAGAAGAGTACAATCAAAAGCTGTAGGTGTTTGCTGGGTAGAAGTGCTAAGAGAATGGGGCCCTGCTGAATCACACACTTATATGTTCCTTATCTTCTTCTGTGTTTGGGGAACTTCCAAAATCTTTTCACCAGACCTCCACCCTCAGCTCATTCAAATCACCTCTAAAAACTCACTTCTGCAGCATTGCCTACAAAAGTCATGCCCAGATTCATAAAAAAAATTAAACCAATAGAATGTATGTCTGAGTAAGCTTGCTGTTTTATTAATATAACCCATCTGCTTCCTCCTCTCTCCCTGCTGCATGTTATGCTCCTCACTTGTCCACCGTTTAATATGCAAGCTCCTTGGGGCAAGGACCTTACTTCTATATATTGCTTGTGAAGTGCATAGCACACTTGTGGATACTAGCAAATAAATAAAAATGTATGGGGCCAGCCCCAAATATAAACTAGTTTATAAAATATTACAGTTAAATTTCATGGCTTTCTTGTATAAGGAGAGAGTAAATAGTCTATATAGACAGATGCATGTCTTCTGCTGAACATCAGGTTGGCGGGGTGGGGAGGGAGAGAGACCCCACATCATATCATTAATTGCTGGAGACAGCTAAGAGAATTCATTAAGTAGAGCTGCTGTCAGAGCCATTCCTGAGTGCCATGTGATTTTTAGCCCACTGAGCTCTGCTTCTGAAATCTCCATCCCCATTTTTTTTTCTTCTTGTGCTCACTTTTATTTTCCCAAATGATACAGAACAGCAGTGGTTGTTCCACAATGGAGATACCCATCTCTTTCCTGCCTGCTGCAGCTTGGCATGTAATTTGGTGATTCATCACCGTGGAGTTGTTACTTAACATTTAACAAACAAACCTGTACACATGTACAAAGAGAAAGAAAACACTGTTGTTTCCAAGGGGCTTTTACCTAAACTAAGTAATTCAGTTTTTCTGGAGGTGCTTTGGGAAACAAGGAGAAAGGTACACAGTTTTAAACATCAGAGTTCACTACTCCTATGACTGAGAGATTTAATTTCTCTTTTTTCCGGTTTTGAAAAAGCTTAACTCACTCAAAAGCTCCATCTTAGAATATCAGCAATGCTCTTGAATAAGAAGAACACTGGGACAAATTCATCCCTGGTGTAATTGCAGTGAAGTCAATGGAGTTACACCACAGTTGAACATGATACACTGTGTTGGGCTGGAATTTCTCTCCACAACCTCTTCCACTTGCTTCCCGAGAAATTAGCTCAAATCTGGACTCGTCACTGAGTTTGTATTTTTTTTTTATTGGCATACAGCAATATTACACAGAGGTGATTAAGCTCAAATGCAGCTGGTTGGGTATAGCAGTTTACCACATCTCCAAAGCACATAATAATAAATCAGATTATATACCTATTCTAAAACACACTAATGCATGCACATTACATTTTACATTGTATCACACTTTATAACTGCCTTACTAATTTTTGGTTTCAGAGTAGCAGCCGTGTTAGTCTGTATCCGCAAAAAGAAAAGGAGGACTTGTGGCACCTTAGAGACTAACAAATTTATTTGAGCATGAGCTTTTATGAGCTACAGCTCCTCCAGGTACCTCCCCTGAAGCTCCCATTGGCCGGGAACTGGCGGGGGTGGAGGTGCTGAGGGGAACTGGTACTCTTTTGGCTCTGTCAATCTGTTTCTTCACTTCAGCAGGTGGGTATTGTAGTTGTAAGAACGCTTGATAGAGATCTTGTAGGTGTTTGTCTCTGTCTGAGGGGTTGGAGCAAATGTGGTTGTATCGTAGAGCTTGGCTGTAGACAATGGATCGTGTGGTGTAGTCTGGATGAAAGCTGGAGGCATGTAGGTAGGCATAGCAGTCAGTAGGTTTCCGGTATAGGGTGGTGTTTATGTGACCATCGCTTATTAACACCATAGTGTTCAGGAAGTGGATCTCTTGTTTGGACTGGTCCAGGCTGAGGTTGATGGTGGGATGGAAATTGTTGAAATCATGGTGGAATTCCTCAAGGGCTTCTTTTCCATGGGTCCAGATGATGAAGATGTCATCAATGTAGCGCAAGTAGAGTAAGGGCATTAGGGGACGAGAACTGAGGAAGCATTGTTCTAAGTCAGCCATAAAAATGTTGGCATACTGTGGAGCCATGCGGGTACCCATAGCAGTGCTGCTGATTTGAAGGTCTACATTGTCCCCAAATGTGAAATAGTTATGGGTGAGGACAAAGTCACAAAGTTCAGCCATCAGGTTTGCCATGACATAATGTCGCTAAGGTGCCACAAGTACTCCTTTTCTTTTTACTAATTTTTGTAACCAATCCCTGTACAGAGCCTGAACCATCCACGGGCTGCAAAATATATTAATAAGCAAAGCTGCAGCTGCAAGCTTATCACACACTACTCTTCTTACTATTTCTTTATTTACTAACTACATGTATTTTACAAGGCCACTTGTGAATTTATGCTTTGTCCATTGTTAACATGTTTCCTTACTTCTATTTTCTTTCATTGTTCATGCAAGGCGTACACGTTGTAGCAAGAAAGTGCTTGCTAGCACTCAGAGGCTCAGTCCTTCAGTGTGAAGACAAATAAATGTCAACTCAGATAAACAGGAAAACTGCAAAAAAAATATCTTCTGTTAAATTCACGGAATGAAAACAAAAAATCCGAAATGCAACAGAAAATTAGCTCTTGCTTTAAGAGTATGTGGAAGTTGGCCTGGAAGTTTTCTGTATCGTTTAGTACATCCATCCCTGACCCTACTCTGCTTCTTCAGTCTGCCAGGAAGCTGTATGGGAAGCCTTTCGGATCTTTCTGGATCGGATTCCTGATACAAATGAATATCAGAACTGGGTCAATGCCTGCCAGCGAGAAACCTTCTGCATATTTGACATTGGCAAAAACTTCAGCAACTCCCAGGAACATCTGGAGATAATCCAACGGGTAAGAACGACTGAACTTTCTTTAGAAATGTGAAGATTTCCCAGATTCCATCCCTTAAATGTCATGCATAAGGGTAAGGACTAACATAGACAAGGGAGGGTGCACTGCACAAAATCAACATTCACTGGGTGAAAAAAAGTGGTGTTAACAATAAAGTAAACAGAAGGACTAACAGGCTTCTCGTGTTTGACTGAATACACCCACTGGTAAAAACTTTTTTTTTAATCTTTTTGCAGCGAGTAAAACATAGACCCTTCCAGGAAAGGTAAGTAAAGCAAAAGTAGAGTACTCGCCAGTTGATGCTACTGCCTTTTTTGAAAAAGGTATGTGCAGATGTATGTGGATGTGAGAGAGTGCATGCATGTACAGAACCCCGGTGTGCACTGTGTGTAGTATATGTGAGACAGCTGTGTGTTTTGTACAATAATAGAGCACCATATAATTAAGGTTGTGCAAAAATCTTAGCTAATACCCGTTTCCTTTGCAACATCACGAAAAATTTTCCTTGCTTAGTGTGACCATGAGGTTCAGATGAGGCCAAAGCCTCTGCTAGAATAGGTGTCATGAGAGAGTATGACTAACACACATACATACCCCAAAATTCTCTGCAAAACCTGAACGTTAAATAAAAAGAAGACAGAGAAAAGGAGAAATCTTTGGTGTGGGAAAAAGTCAGCCATTCTATGACTTGATTGTAGGGGTTCTAATCACTTTTGCTACATTCTACAAGAAAGTGCAAATCCTGTGCTTTAATTTAAAAAATTAAACATCAACATAATGAAGATATGCTTATCTCAGTGTTAACTGATGTTCAGCTATCCTGTAAATCCTACCATGCAGAAAATTGTCTCTACATAGGCTTTAAGAGCTTGTCTACACTGGGAAATTTACGGAAAGAGCTATTTCAGAATAATAGTGCCTTTTTCAGATTTAGCTTAATCCACTTCTAGAATAGCTATTTTGGTAAATTCTTAATCATAGACAAGCCCTAAATATAGCAGTTGGAGAAACTTAGCCCAACCCCATCCCAATCATCTCAGTTAAATGGGTCACCACTTGGGACCATCTGCAGACCAGCTTTATTAAGCGCAAGTGTTTGCTTTGATCCTTTTCTTTTTAACTAACCACCCCCGCACACACACAAATTAAAATGTAAAAACTATGTTAAAGGAACACCGTCGACTTAAAGTAAATTTACTTTTTGAAACGGACAAGCAATTTCCCATGATAACCTACTCAAATCCCCCTGCCAATCTTAGAGATTCTCAATAATCAAATTTTCCTATTTTTAAAGTTTTTCTCTTCCTATTGCTATGTGAAAGATACAGACAAACAACATGATGGCAATGATTAATTAACTTACTATATGAAAAGTGCAGTCAAATGCAACAGAAAACAAACTGAAAAATGTTTCTTCTTGAATCACTTTAAAATGATTGTATCCTTATCATGTCACTTGTAACCATAGAAGTAATATTTTTAAATTAAGGTTCTCCCTTTAACATGATGTTGAAGTTATGCAGTCATTGCCTTTTAAATACAAATTAGGATATGCAAAACTTAAGATTCTAACATAGCAACAGTAACTCAGTTATGTTGGATATATGTAACTTTTTCCATTTCTATTTTTCTGAGTTCATGTGTAGCTTAATATATTATTTGTTGTCATAAAAATATATTGCATAAAATATATAAGATGTACATAGCTGGTGAGTTCACATTGCTGTTGGAATCTTAAGCTTTGCAAAAAGTTGTTGTGATTTTAACTGTTCAACTGTTTAATTTTTCACTAATGTTATTTTGCTATCTCTGTGTAGCTATACGGACCATGTATGTGCTGTGTACATATGAACATGCCTCAGGTGAAATCCTGGTCACATTGAAGTCAATGGCAAAATTCTTATTGACTTCAAGTGAAGCCAAGATTTTAGTCCTTGTGTGCATTTTCTTTATGAAGGGTATATATTTTAGTAGAGATATCTTTATTGTGTGTGTGTGTAAGTAAAAGAAATGGCATGTTTCAATAAGATAAGATTTATTCCAATCATGATTTTTTTTAATTTGATTAAGAAGCAATTTAAATTATTGTTTTGAATGCTACAGTGAGTTGAAGCTCTTTCTGCCAGGATACAAAAATTGTTCATAGTTCACTAGAAGCCACAGAAAGAAGATGTATTATGCAATATATATGATATATTAGCTGAAAAGATAACCCTCACCCAGCTTCTTTCCATGCAGCTTAAAAATGAGTAGGTATTTATTACAGTCCTATCTAAGAGATGTAATGGTAGATGCTTGGCAGACAACAGACCATCACCAAAATTCAACGGGATAAACTCTAGAAAATTATGTATGGTGCATGAAAACTAAAGAAACATGTAGAGAAATGAGGAAAGCGTCGAACCTTGCTTAAAACTCCTCAGTAGAAACTGGGAAATTTATACGTCAATTTCAGGCATATCACTGCTATTGTGTATAATTTATTTATTTATAATATTTATTCATATTGAAAAACTCTAGGTACAATTCTATAACAGTTTTAATCCACTGAAATTCTATTAAAGTTAATGGAATACACTCACATAAAACCAGTGTAACAAAATAGAAGTTCAGGTCCTACGTTAAGAGAACATCAGGACTACAGGGTAAAACCCTCAAAAGGCTGAAAATGACAAAATTAAAGTTGCATGCTTAATTCTGCCCCCTTGTACGTAAATATTATGGTACAGTCTTAATCATGTAATTATCTGGTTGTTGAATTACTATAATATAATTTCATACAATTGTTTGTACAAGTAGATAATCATGTGTGGCAACTTGTAATATTTTTTCATTGTTATGAAATATTGTTATCATTGTCACAATGTCCTTAGTAATTTTGATTTAACTATTCTGAGTTTTCTGCTTTCTTAGGTATGTAGTTTAATGATGTAAGGCCTGATTAAATTCCCATTCACGTCTGTGCAAATGTCAGCAGCCACTCAGTACACATGGGCTGAAGTGGCTAATTATTAAGCTAATTTCCAATGCTTGCATGCACAGCACAACTTTCCTTATGTGCAGTTCAGAGGATGAGGCAGATAACAATGAAGTTATTTGTATTTCAGCTGAGTAATTTTAGCTGAAAATGTAGGTGGCCATGGCTCTATGCTATTAAACTTATTCTTTACTACTGAACTGTTTGGAGGAATGATTTCATGTACCTTTTATGGACTCTGTCAAGCACAGATTCGTACTCAATGCTAAAATATGCTACACATACATATCTAAGTTTCTAGAAAAAAACATGGTATTATATTCAGTTCCCACCATACACGATATTCAGAGAATGAGGCAAAGGATCTACTGTCCACCTCCTCTAATTTTTTCATGGTATAACTAAGTTATTAAGTTAGCTATTTGTGTATGTGCGGCATGACCTGCCTTGGCTACATATGCTAAGAGCTTAGTGTTGTCATCATTAACAAAATACTTTGCATATGCAATGTATTTTCTCTCACTCAGATCAATTTTCACCAGAACACTCCACTCATAGGCATTTCCTCCATAAAAACTATTTTCCCTCAATTTGGTGTATTCAATAGTGTTGTCACGTGACATCACAGCCACCATCCTTCCAGCCAAGGGAGATTGGACATATTGCTAGCATAGGATGTCATACTTCTTTTTTAGTTAAAAGAGTACCAGCAATTCAAAGCATATGTGAGGCATTTCCTCCTCTTTCCAGTCTAATCTTGGCTAGCTTGGGGAAAGAGACTTCTATTGAATTCAGACGTCCAGTTTGGTAATACAAAAAACAGCCTCCATGTCACCAGAAATTATTTGAAATACCAATAATGTAAAATAGACCACTGGTAAAAAGTAATAGATATAATTCAGGCAGCCAGCTGGCAGAGTTAGATTAAGTCAGGACTTTGTGCTCTTAAACTCTGGTCATGCACAGATCTGGTGCGCTATCGAGGTGCCATTCCTGTGTTTGAAGAGAAGATGGGGTCAGAGCTGCAAAGTTCAGATCTGGATTTGAATTTAAACTTTCTCAAAGTTCTGGGATATCCGGTTTTAGGCCTATCGTAGACAGGCCTATCGTAGACAGGCCTATGATGTCTGGATCCAGATCTGAATCCAAACTTTCCTATAATTCAGGAAGGTTTTGATCACGGGATCTGGTTTAAGACCAGACCATTACGAGTTTAAAGGGGATCAATGACAGCCATCTGGCTGCCGGTGGTGTGACAACTGATTCTCACTACCCCCCTCCCACCCGCCTTAATTAGCCAGGAAAAATATAAGAGATATAGTATAGTCGGAGTCCAGTGGCTCCAAGATGAGAATTCTAAAGAGATGCTCAGACCATGCTTCATGTCATGACCAGCAAGGGAGAAAATATTTGGTTTAGAAAATATTCACGCACAGAGAGTTATTGACTTGGGGCCCAATCCAATTCTGACTTAAGTCAAAGGCAAAACTTTCACTGACTTCAGTCAGCAAAGAAACAAGCCCGAAACAGCTATTGTATGTATAATCTGACTATATGCTATTATCACATTTTAAAGGGCCCACTCTCTTTATGATTATTCATAGAATTAATGAAATTTCACAAGCAAGCTCATGTTAGGTGTGGTATTCATACAACTACATGGTGTATGCATATATCACATAATAGTTTCTTAGTGAAAGGAGGAATGTTATGCTGGAAAAAGGACATAAATATAAGTTCTAAAATTCCCAAATAAAAAAGCAATTGATTGCTCCACTGCCTTGTTTAGAATGTAATTAAATGTAATGTAATCAAAATATTACATTAAAAATAACTTCCTTTGTTTAAAACTGCATTTAATGTAGAAGCCAAAATTTCATTATATTCCTGCTGATAATGACACCGCATTCATGCTGGCCATTAAATCATTCCTTTCTATCTGATTAATAGGAAAGATGAAATATCTACGGAGAAGACAGGTGGCAAAAAGCTTGAGGACATTTCTTCCCTTTCTACAGGTAAAATTGAAACTGCTTGCCCATTAGCACAAAATTGGAAGAAACAATTACAGTTAGAATTTAGAAGGCTGTAATTTGGTGACTGCAACAAAAGTAAAAAATGTTCAGTTAGGTACAACCAAAAAAAAATGTGTTTTAGCAAAATGATCTATACCGAGAACATTAGGATTTCTGTGTAGTGTATCTGGACATTCAGACAAAAGAAACCATGACTCTAACTTGGTTTCTCACATTATTTTCCATTCCGATGGTGCACTTTCATAAACTTCACCTTTTCTAGTTTGATTTGCAGCCAATAAGATGTCACAGTGTTCATTTTGTTTCCCTTATAAAACAATATTTGGAGTTTGCGCTGTTGCATTTTGTTAGCCAAAATCAGCAGACTAGGATATACCAATACAATTCTTTATTTTCAAGTGACTAGCCAGAAAGTCATATTAATCAGCATATTAATTCAAGCTTTTATTTAAAAGGTGTGGCAAGAAAGAATGTTAGCAGGTGCAATGTGTTTCAAGCTTTGAAAAGTAGTTTTTTTTTTAAATGGTAAAATATTGAAATTAAAAACTGTAAATATTAGCAGCTTAGTGAAGTAAATGGTCAATCATTATATTTTCTTTATTGATTTGTGTATTATAGAAACTTCTTAAAAGTTACTTTAACCAAGGTGTTTCTAATATTACAAATTTATTTGCTTCCAATGGAAAATTCAAGTTTTTTTCGCAAAGCCTCTTATTACTTTAAATTGACTACTAGAGAAAGATATTAGTCTGTCATATGGAGCACCCTCCAGCAACACAGTGCAGCAGAACAGGTGTGCTGCCTCAGTTTCCCTCCTTCAGAAGACCAGTAACTCCACACCAGGCTCTCTCTGCCTCAATAACACCCCTGCTCCAAAAATTGTATAAAATAGTCCATAACAAAAGACCCAAAACATAGTCCATTTATCACCCCCAGTGCATGTAGTCCATAAAATACCACCACATGTTGTCCTTTGACACCCTCTCCCCCCCCCCCCCCACCACACACACACACACATCACACTTCAGCATTTTGCGTCACACCTGGGCCCTTTGTGGATCTTCTCTTATCCTTCTCCCAGGACAACCACCCCCATCCTTCCAGCTGGAATGCAAGCCTGCTCTTCCCAGCAGAACGGCCTTTCTTCTTGCAGTTCATCCTCACCATCCACCACTTCCCCTGTTCTATTAACCTCTCAGATCTCAGACAGACCAAGAGGCAGGCCCTTCCACTGTTCCCCTAACTCCAGCTCTGCAGCAAGGAGACATCAGCAGGAAAGTCCCTCCGCTGCTCCCTTGCCTTAAGCTCTCTTTGGCCCTCAGCCTCAACTCTATGGCACACATGTTAGCATGCAACTCTGCTGCTTTCTGGCCTTCAGCCCTCTGGCCCTGTCTTGGGAAGTTAGCCATCAAATCGCTCTCCTGCTCTCCTGCCTTTGGCCCTCCCCCAGGAACAATCTACTGCTTCCCGCAGGAACCTTCTACATTTTCCTTGTCCCTGGAAAGTTCTCACCTGCCAATCTCTCCCCTCTAGGGCCCACATGCCCTCTTTTAAGCCATTTGGGGGCAGCTTACCAGACACAGGTGCACTAGCTTCTTTCCTCTTAAAAAGCCAGTGTCACCCAGTGATACAGTCATAGAAACAAGGATTGCAACTGTAAAATCAAATATACACATTAATTTACCATGTAGTAAGGACATTTAGCAGAATATGTGTATTGTATGCCATTATATACATATATCCAAGTCCTCCGCTGTCCCTTGCCTTAAGCCCTCTTTAGCCCTCAGCTTCAGCTCTCTGGCTTAGAAGTTTGCAGAGTTAAACTCAGAGTTAAACTCTGCTTACAGTTACTCATATGCAAACCCACTGACTTTTATGATATTCATGAAAGGCCATATATTATGCACAGGAAAAAGACTTTCAGTCATGCCTTAATTCATTATCACATTTCAACAGCCCAAGCTTCTCCTCTCTCTCTCTCTCTCTCTCTCACACACACACACACACACAGGAAATTAGGAAGTGCATTTTCTGTCAGTTGGTAGCTAAGCAAAAGAGAAAGGTGACTTATTTTTGCCATTTTGCAAATGAATGTCCCTTTCTCACTTCCTTTTTATTTTGAATCCCAGCAGGTGCCCCTAACGTATCTCCACCTCCATATGCATCAGCTCCTAATGGCACACTACGCAACGAAATTGTCAATGACACAAAGACTCCTGTGAAGGTGAGGACGGTCTAATATCCTATTTACTATTGATTCACCTCTCTTTACAGTAACATGGCAAATAAATAAATAAATAAATGTTGTTTGTAGAACTCTGCAGTTCACAGCCGTTAGTGCTATTTTCTATTCACTTCAATTAAGATTCAAGGGTTTTATTAGCCTCTCTTCTATACGCTAATCATGAATAATGGTTCCTGCTCATGAGTGTCCAAAATATACAGACATTATAGTTCTTTGAAGCATAGTTCTCCCTCTTTTTCTTTGAATCAAGGATGTTAGGCCTAATTACACAATTTTGTAATCCCACTGTTTTATGTAAAAGCAGTGAAAATTCACACTCTGAGCTCTGTACTGCACAGTGGAACAGGCAAGAGTATCACCACTCCATCTGGCCTTTCTACCTTGTTAGCAACCAAGTGTGACACAGAAATCTTCCCCAACAGCTCTCCAGAGCAAACAGACACCAAGGGCTTCAGCGGTTCAGGGATGCAAAGAGTCCCCTGTTACTGACAGAAATACCTCTGTACAGCACTGCAAAAAAACTGACTGGCTTTTAAAAACTCATCTGCATAGGCTTTTCATTCTACTTAGGCAGTGAAATCAGGGAAATTGCAACTGATTGTTTCTTTTCTATCACTACTATCAATCACATTTAATTCACCGGGGCAAAGCAGACAAAAAAGTTTTAATTCATTTAGGGCCAGTTTTTTTAAAGGTAGTTAGGTGCCTTGTTAAAGTGAGGCACCTAAGTACCTTTAAAAATCTGACCCTCAACTCTTTATTATCTGTGGAGGGGAAAGAGCTGCAAAAGTCATTTGTTTCTAGTAATCCAGAGCCCCAATACACTTCAAAATAAATTAACGTTGCCATGTTGTAGGCGCTCTCTCCATTCTCCCTTCACCCAAGTCCTTGGTAGTAGCCCCCTCATGGAACTGCTTCCAAGAGCAACGGTAGTAGTGATAAAAATTTATGTATTCTTTGGTCCTGCACTTGTTGTAGACGGACACTGAATCATCCACCTCCCTTTCTGACAAGCCATTGAAACCACAGACTTTTGTATGCACTGCATACAGCATACATTAATCTAAAACTGAGGCATCTTGACGAATAATTGCACAACACCACCACACGTGCTGTGCCCCTGCAGAATATGCTGGCACATACATACACTTGGTTTTACTTATCCTTGATTGTATGTAAAGTGCTCCTTTTGTTCTCTTTCTCCTCTGTCACCATCATAATAGAGTAAGTCTCTTGTTCTGCTTGTTCCTGGCAGCTACCAAAACCCAGCTGCTCAGTTCTGGGACAAATCTCTCCAGCAGCCCAACGCCAACCTAGTTGACAGTGGAAAAAGAAAACCCACCTGTCTGTGGGACTAAGTTTGATCAGCCTGCAGTTCTTTTGGGTCATATCTCTTGATTTATACACTTCCTGTAATATCATCTTATACATGAGGCAAAAGCATTTTTGGCCTTGCAGAAGGGCTGAAATGTCCATGAAATATAAAAAAGCGTCACATTTTTAAGCATTAACACTATGTTCAATAGTGTACAAGACAAAGACGATGGCGAGATGGTCCTTGCTCCAAGTTCCTTACATTTTTAGTAGGCAGATAATAGAAAACCCACTGGGAAACAGAGAAGACTGTACTCTTTTACAGCATTTATTTTCAAATACAATTGGTTTGGCAATGGAATTGTACTGATATGGGTCAGTGTTACTGATTACCACAGGAGTCTTGAAGAAGGATTTGAAATAGAAGAAGATTGGAATCTTTACACTGACTTTAGAAATGCCTGTATTCCATAGGTATCCAGGAGCAACATCTATAATACCAAGTTGTAAATTAACAAGTTGAACAATTTACCAAGGGAGATGGTGGATTCTCCATTACTTGAAATCTTTAAAGTTTGAGGATGCAGTTCTTAAAAGCATATAAGTCCACTGTCCTGAATGCTCCAATTCAGGCACAAGTTAGTGGGCTAGATATAGGAATTACAGGGTGAAATTCTATGGCCTGTGTTATGCAGGTCAGACTAGGTGATCATAAAGGACTCTTCTAGCCTTAAAAATATATGAATAAATAACACTAAATATGGGCTAAGTTCAAAATTCTTTCTGAAAGGGCCAAAAGTGATTTCCCTCCTCCTGCCTCCCCAATGAGCAGTACACTTTAGCTGGTTAATGAAGTGTTGTGTTTAAAATCATAGTATTAAAGTGTCTAACAACAAATTAAAAACAACAGTAGCCCAAATTCTGTTCTCATTTGCACCTCTGCAGTTTTGCCAACCTCAAGAGATCAAAAAGCATGCGTTGGATTCTCTAAAGAGAGCAAAAGTGATGAGACAGATCCCCAAAAAATCATGATATTTGCCCTACAAACCATGTTTTTTAGTCTGTCTGACTTTTTAAACTCTCCTCTACTGTGTGTATAATAATTTCAGGTTGAAAAATCCATTTTTAATGCACACAAAATGCATGCCGCTCCCTGGCTGCTCAGATGGAAACTCCACTTGCCTTCTCCTCACCAATAAGAAAGGGTAACTGCCTTCACTTCCTATTTCTTTCTTGACTCCTGCCTTCACCTGCCTCGCTGTCTCCCTGGGCTTTTCCTCTACCTGGATCCCAAGTAAAGGAGAAGTCCTAAGGCAGTGGAAGAAGGGAAGTGCTGCTGCTTGGTCTGAGGCTCAGGACCTCGCAGCAGCTTTTCCCTGACTCCCCTCTTCACTGACTCCCATTGCCCTTCTCTCTGCTCTAGGGCCATACCTGAAGGCAGGGCTCAGGGGCAGGGCAGGTCTGTGTCCTTAGCCTAAAGGATCTCACACAAAGCTCTGCCCACATGCCCAGCACTGAAGAAAATCACAGGATTAGAGGAGCATCTCATGTTATCTCGACAGCTCCTCCTGCAGGCACCAAAATCCCATGACTTGCGATCAGTTCATGAGAGTTAGGAACACCACCTCCCCTGGCTGCTCAGAGGGGACTCCCCTTACCCACCACTACCCCTAGGCTGAGGATGCTGCCCATCTATCCCCTCCATCCACCGCTGCATCACTGTCCACTGCAACCTGCTCAACCTGCCTCCTACTCTTCAAACCCCCCATCCCGTCTCCCCGGCAACCACTAAACTTCTGCTCCTCCCAGTGCCCTGCTCCCCCTCACTCTCCCCAGTCACCCTTCACAGTGTGTCTGCTGCGCCTCACTGTCCCTGTATCCTATCTAGCCCCCTGAACCACAGAGTGGCAGCCATTTTGCCTGGGGACATGTTTTCAATCTTACTGAAAACAGAGGAAGGCAGCAGCCATCTTTATTAAGGGCAGCCTCACTTCTTCGTGCAGATAGCCTTCAGGGAAATGGCAGCCATCTATCTGGCTTCAGCCCCATTGACAGTTATAGGAGATTGTGGACATTTTGAATGAGGGAAAATTCATAAATAGGTGCCTTTTCACCATGTTTTCATAAGATAGGTAAAAAAAATATCCCAAAATTGCTAGAGTTGCAATAAAATCAAAAGAGTTGGCAGTGATGCCTTTGAACCTAATTGTGAATAAGGTTAAAACAGTGGTAAACAAAAGCAGAATGTTTGTATGAAGTGCTAAAGGTAACTACATGGGCAAGCTGAGACACAGCAAGGTTCAAACCTATGTTGTTTCCACAAAAAGCTTTATCTGACCCTTACGCAGATGTCAGATAAATTGCCAAAAAAGTGGGGAGAGGAAAAAGGAAAGGTACAGATCTATATTGTGTTATGAATTACACCTTGTAGGACACGCACACAACTGCTGCAAATTATACCTGGTAGGACACGCACACAAGTGCTACGAATTATACCTGGTAGGACACGCACACAAATGCTGCGAATTATACCTGATAGGACACGCACACCAGTGCTGCGAATTATACCTGATAGGACACGCACACCAGTGCTGCGAATTATACCTGATAGGACACGCACAGTTCGAATCTAGGCTGAGGCACAGAAACAAAGTCCACAACTGCAGAGTTCCCAAAAGACACTAAGTTTATTACGCTCGAGCGTGGTGCCCCCCTGCTAGCCAGGAGGGGACCCTGAATGCAGATTATACAAAGGTTATATACCTTTTAGCAAAGCATGTTGCCCTCGTGCATCGGAAACCTTAGCCAATAAACAAACCCTTGTCTTATCTACCACCTATCCCTGCTTGGTGCATTCCTCGTGCTATACCAGTATGTTAATTACACAGCATGGTCCTAAAGCTATGCATCAGTAACTTTTATTATCAGGATGGGAGGCCTCACATCAAGGCCAAGAGACAGGGAGTTAGAGACTGACAAAAACCAGATACTGGGAGTCAAGGCAGGCTGGAGACAAGGAGGAGGATTTTCACAGGGATTCAATATTTAAGGATTACTCCTCCTGGTGTATGATGTGCTGGCATTTAAACAATGGTGGGCCCCAAACCAAAATGGAGTCACATGTGCTAACTTTTCCTTAACAATTGCACTCTAATGATTGTGGGATCTCAAAAAAAAATTTATAACACCATTCATTTTGTAACAGAGGGCCTGATTCTCTTATCACATACAATGGTGTAAACCAGAAGTAACTCCCTGAAGATACAGTGAACAAAAACTTTTATAAGTGGGGGAAGAATCAGGCCCAATACTAAGACTTTTTTTTTCTTTAAATGGAGTAAAGCCCCCTTCCCTAGTCTAGAGGCAGCTGCCATTTTGAGCCTGCTTCATAGGAGAAACATAGCATGCTTTCTGATGCAGACATTACTTTTGTTCTTTCTTGTTCTGTTGTTCTCCCTGAAAGCACTTTGTGGAGTAAACATATCGGCTAACTCTGTGCCAAAATTAATAATTTAAAAATAATAATTAGAAATCCTTTTGATAAGATATATTTGAGAAACCTCTTCTGTAGCAAGAGTAAAAAGTCTTTGTACCCATTAAAGGTACTAAAGTGTTTAAAGAAATTACTTTGTCTTCATATTTTCCCTCCATGAAGCTCATTTCCTCTCCCTTTGTCCCAGGGGCTGGAGCCAGAGGTCACTAATACAGTCCCAGAACTCCCGGTGGAGCAGATGGTAGAGTTCAGTGTCACTCTCATCAATCAGGAGTACACAACAGAGCTGAATGATCCCAACTCCCCACAGTACCAGGAACTAGCGGGAAAATTTCAACATCAGGTAAGAGAGTTGACCCAATGCTAAAGAATGGGTCTTGTACATGACATTTGTTTATAACAAGAAACAACTGCATCATATTCACAATGTTAAAAACAAAGCCTCGCATACATTGGAGACCTCTCAGAGTACTATATTACAGAGTACTGTCTTGTTAAAGAACAGTAATATCTTACAATAATGTAGGTTTCCATGGAATTGCTGCAGGTTACCATGGGGCATTAACACAAGAATTCAATAGTTTCTGCTGTACTTCATGGTCTCTTAATCAACACAAAATCCTTCCTAAACTTCAGGCCAATATCAAATTAGTGCAACAAGAATTGTTGAAGAAAAGACTGCCACAGAAGGTTTTACTTTCCTGCCACAAACGTGGATGCCCCAGCATTACAAAATTATTAGTATTATAGTATTAGTAGTAGGATGACATATTGGTATTATTCTTTACATTCAGTCATTCATATGAGCCCTGGCCAGAACTAAGCAAGTACAACCATATAGTAAACAGACAGGGGCAGGTCTTCAGCTATGTGTAGATTGTCATAGTTCCATGGAATCAACGGAGCTATGACAAACTTCCACCTGCTGAAAATCTGCCCATGAGCCTTGAATACTTTGTTTCAAAGCATAAAGTCTTTCCCAAGCTTTTAGATAGTAAGGTCTTCGGGGCATGGACCGTCATCTATGTTTGTACAGCCCCTAGCACAATAAGGGCCTGCTCTAGTTGATGGCTCTAGGTGCTACTGCAATATAAATAATAAATAGGAACTGCCCTCATTTGAAACAGACAACTCCTATTGTCTCTGCCTGTTGCACTTTCCCCCAAGCATAGACATCTCTTGCTTGAAATATCTGTTCATCTATCAGTCTAACAAGAATTCCGGCATCTGTTCCGTAGTATATCTGCAGATAACCAATCAGCAGAGCATTAGCCCCACTTCAACATTAGGAGAGTCATTTGGGCCTAATCAGGAATTAATGGACAGTGCTTTGTAGTAATTTAATTTTCACAATAAACCTAATGAGCACTTTAATACAGATGTTGAAAGAAATTAGCTACTGTTGTCTGAACTACTTTTGGGAGCAAGCAGCCAAGGGACTGAAAGCACACCGCCTCTTCTAGTTATTTTACTGTCAACTAGAGCAGCAGTGGTGTATTTATGTCATTAATAATGCTAACTGCATCTTCAGTTCGCAATTTCATAGTTAGCACAAAATGATGAGGTGGTCTCCAGGAGGCTTGCTTAATAAAATTAACCAAAAGTTAGTGCCAGTTTCTCCAGTGTTCGTTTGTGAGTTCTCCGCAGCTATACTCATTCTTAATCAATTGTAGATACTCACAATGAAACTGCAAAGGGAGTATTGACAGAGCTAATAAGCAGCTGCTTCTCCCAAGATATCTAAGTGTATCTCATTAGTAAAGGTTGCTTGCAGACTTTTCTTTGCAGCACATATACTGGGGCTACCTCATATCTGTGTCTTTTGGTTGCTTTGTTTAGGAGTTTCTACAGTATTTTCATAAGAAAGAAACAAGAGAAAAGGGGTTTTGATTATTCAAGTATCCTCCTTTTTGTGAAACTTCATCTTACCATTTTAAAGGCTATGTAGCTATGTTTCTGACATGCAGTACTGAACAGTAAAACAGTTCACATGCTAGCACCATATGGGACAGCTGGCATGCCTTTCTCCAAATATAGTACACGGGAGGCGAAGGGTGATCTTATCAGCTGGTAGAACTGGAAGTGCATTAGTGGAGTGTGGGTAAGCAGGTTAGAACCAGCAGTGTGAACTCAACTAGCTCTGAAACCTCATTCACAAATTCTAATTCAGCTCTTTTTAGGGAGGGGACTGTTGGGACCCAAACATCCATGAGCTCATAACATAGCCCAAAACATAGCAAAAGTGATTTAAGTCATTGTAGATGTTTGTGGCACAAATGTGAACACTAACAGCTTTGCAAAAAATTGGATGAAAATGAAGTTCACATATGTTTGTTTATGTAGACAAACTAACTTTCGCTTGGAGAAGGCAGGAAATAAGACACTACACATATGATTAAAGCAGTGCTGTAATTTTATTGTTTATAACACAAACAGAACCAAGGAAGGACTGCAAAGAGTCCCCTGCTAACAAGTAACCAGCAGGGCAAGTCCAGTGCCTTACATTAGGCTCCATGTTTGCATGGCAATTTGATAATCATTAGGATGAGGCTACACCTACTCTTCCACCCCCCACATCAAGACAATCCAAGATCAAGATTGAGGTGGTTCCCAGATCTCTCTTGCTCTTTCCTCATGTGAGGGATGAGTTCTAGATAAGAGGTGCCATTCTCTGCACTAGATATGAAATCCTCCACTCCTCCAGTAATGCAGAGAAAGACTTCTAGGCAGATGCCATGTAGCCAACTCTGGAACTAGGATGGCACACTGGCCACCTACTACCTTCCTTAACCTGCACTGGATACCTGCAAAAAGTTGTGACAATTAATTAAGTCTCACAAAGAATCCTAGGCCAGATCTCCTGTGTGCTCTGAGGAAGATGAGAAACATACACTGACTGTGTCATTTCATGAGTGAGAGAAAAATCCTTCATCACATCACCATGGCACTGCGGGAACCGAGGGGCAAACAAGAAATCTGGCAGCAACTGACAAATCACAGCAATTAGCCAAGAGAAACTCAAGAGGGGAAGGCTGGGCAACATATGAGAACCTAAATACTCAGGTCGAGTCTTTTAAGTCACCTCCCCCTTCACCTCAATGGAGGGTACCATTTTGAAGGCCACTGGTGTGGTGAAGAAAATCAGCTCAAGACCCATCCACCATGAATAGAAAGAGGACAGCAATTTCAGCAAGATTTATGCAGAATAATACTAAGAAGAGATGGAAAAGACCTATTGGTTACACTAATTCATGTACCTTGTAAATGATGTGCTGATGTATTAGGGCCTTATTCCTTAATGTGCTGTTCATTGTCTTGGGAGTTCAAGGAACTCAGCCCTACAAAGGGCTTCATTAGCAGAATGAGAGCATTCAGCACCCTGGCTGATGTCCTCAGTCTTTTCCAGAACCAGGCAGTTAATCAGATAGTTCTTTGAAAATGTGTGTTTAAACCAGGAGTTTATCCAATTTACATAATATAAGTACATACAATATATCATTTAATATATTGTGTAAAGGTTACCATAAATGAGAAAACACAGATTTGTTAAGGCATTCATGAATTCAATTCACTCTGATTTGTGGTGATCATTATTTGTGACCACCAGGTATTAATGAAGATGCTTATAAACCTCTACAGCTGGACAAATGCATATCATAGACATGTTTTTATCCATTATTTTCTCTTCATTATTGCCTGTTCTCACATTAAAGAGTTTCAGTTATCTGTTTAGGGAGCAGAAAGTCTACTGTGTGACCACCCAAACACAATGAATAGAAAACAGTCAAAGGGATCAGTTCATAAGCAGTTTGCAAACAACCCACAATCTGCTAAATTCAGTGAATACTTTTGAATAATTAATAATTTACAACTAACGGGACAGGTTTGCAAATGATTCATGAACAAAAAGCCGTCAAAATAAATCAAATACTTGGTTCAATGAATACTATTTGACTTGCTCTATTATGAACTTGGCTACCACTAATTCACACAATTACTCTCACTGAAAAAGCAGCATTTTATATTGCTTTCTGCTCATCAGGTAGTACAGACATTTACAAAGCCAAATCATGCCTAAGTTGAACAACAAAACATATCAATAAAAATACAAATGGCACAATTTCCTAAGCATTTTCTGAAATCCTAAATGTTACATTTCAAGCATTCAAACTGTGCCCATTGACAGCAGTTATTCACTATTCTCTAACAGCGGAACTTACATGGATTTAATGAGTTTATGCTTTTCTATAGATGCAAAAGATATTTGAGAAACTTCCAGGATTCAAAGAAATTCATGTGTTAGGATTTAGGTAAGTAAGAAAACAAGACTCATTCTATTTACGGCTAGGATTCCCTCCCCATCACGAAAGGACTATTACAAGCAATTTTGTTGTAGAAAGTATGTGGCTGTAAACATAAATTAGCTCTTTGGGACCCCTTGTAATAAGAATGGAGAATAGCACAGACAAATACTTCCAAATGAGATTGAGACCTTTAGATTATTAAAAAAAGAGAAGGAAAAAGAGTTTCAGATTCCCTCTGGAAAACAGAAATGCTATTTCAGGGACCCATTAATATGCACATCACCTGCCATTTGTTATTTGCCAGCAGCCTTGTGTTAACCTATCTCAAACTACTTAAGGAAGGAAAAGGGTTCTGGGAGTATGCCTGTCTCTTCAGACTATTGTTTTGTGCATTAATCATGTGCCCCTTACAGCTCACAGAAAAATGGCTCAGCAATGGAAGGTTACATTAGGAAATGTAATTAGGCAGTTACTCGAGAGTGTTCTGTACGAGGCAGGGCAGTTGCTGTAAGCCGCTTTATTGTACTGGGTACTTTTATGATATATTCATAAAATCTGTGATTTTTTTTTGCAATAGGTTCATTCCACACTATTCAAAGAGTCTCACTTGTTTTTTTAATACAATCTTGATTTTTTAAACTTCCACGTACATTTACTATTACTCCAAGCTGTCTTGTAGCTTATTAATAAAGAATCTGCAGCTGTTTTAAAGTTCATCTGTCTCACAATCATCAACAATCTGTAGCTCATAGCATGAAAATATAAACACACGCATTACCTCCCCATTTACAAATATTAATAAAAAATACAAAATAATGTTCGGGGGGGGGATCAAATGCAAAGACCAGAACTTGGTCTCCCAACCTAGGTCTGGAATCCTGCAGTTCATACAGGTCCTTCCTCTATCAGCACCTCCACCAGATTAATTTCCTTTGAGTAACACCTTTTAATGCTTTGAAGGATGTTCCCATCATACCCTACTCTTACAGAGTTACTCACTCCTTCCTAGTTTTCCTCTCTGCAGAATTACCGGAAAAGAAAAGGCAAAACAGAATGGAAATAAATTGTTAAACTTTTTGATAGACCAAAAAAATGAGAAGAAACTGATTATTGCAGAACAGTCAGGAAAAAACATTCAGCACTTTATCACAATTCCCTTAGTTTGTCCAGGGAATTATTTTATCTTACAAGGAAGGGCAACCAATACAAAGATGCCTGGGATCCAATAGGCACTCTTCTGACACATTTGCAATCTGTTCTGTCACTACAGTGAGAATCATGGTCTGCAGCAACAGGACTTGCAAATCTGTTCAGAATTAGGAAGTTTGTTTGCGTTTTTGGATCATATGTGATTTTGGCTTCCATGCACTAATGATTTTTCTAACTTCATCATGTAAATTGAATGTCGTCAAGGTGATTTTATTTTTAATCTTTACAGAAGCGAAGACATTTATGTTCATTTTCAGTGTGCCACTTTGCAGCATTTTATGTGAAGTCAGTTGAATGAAGCAGGAATAAAAATTGAGGGGACACTATCCTATGCACAAGCCGTTGCTAAAAAGCATGCTGCTGCATCAATTAAACTGGAGAAGAGACTAATTTTAAGCAGATGTGTTATATTATAAGGGAACTTTGTCATAGTGAACACAGTTACAGAGAATCTCCTGCTATTGAAAACTTCTCCTGAGGCCTCACCCTACTTCTAATGAATGCCAAAAGGGCACATCTCCTGTGGGTAGAGACCAAAACTCAAGTTATGGTGAAGAATCCTAGACAGTAAGTTATGTTAATGGAGATGCTGCTTTAGACTTGGCCTTTGCTGTCTTCAATCTTCATGGAAATAGAGTACAGGTTGAAGCTTCTGCCTGCATTGAATTTGAGATGCTTTAAGAGGTTTAACTGCTTCACACCTGTCTGCTGCCTCAGGGACAGTGGTCACCATTAAAAAGTTAGCATTTAATAAAAATTACTGCCATGTAAGACACAACTAAATTTTTCCATACCTAGAATAAGAAATCACTGTGGTAAGTGTTAGTCCTTTTATTCTACCAGGTATACTACCTATGCAGTGCCAACATTCCATGCTGGCATTCCCACAAAATTCTGGCATTTCTAGAGGTCCCAAATCTGTTCTTCAGCAGCACAGAAGCTGCAGAAAGGACCTGCAGAAAAAGGGTTAAAGAAGTTATATAAGCTTTACACCGAGTACACTCCAATGAGGCCTGATTCTATCATGCAATTTCCTGACAATTTTAATTTCTATCATGCAGTTTTGGAAAACTGCTCACTATTTATGTACTAATTAATTTTTCTATGCAAACAAAGACACTGTACATTGTACACAGAGCATGTACATTATTTCTGATGCATAGGGTGTTTTGCCATTTTTGACAGGTCAAGTCTTGTTTGACTTAGCTAATTTGCCCTACAAAGTATATAGAACCTCAGACAGAGGAAGCCAAAGTACTTTAGGGAAGGGGAGGGGTTACACTCATTCAAGCACTGCTCCCTACAGAGAAAGCTAGACCTTCCCCAAATTGTTCTGCGGCAAGTCACATAGTCTTTCCAAATAGTGAGCACATGTCAATATTGGGTTAAAATATGCTTTCATTTTCAAAAAGTTTATTGTTTACCTTTCCCTGCTGAAGAACATTCAACTGAGCCAGCTAAATGCCCCAGTGCTCCACCCTGCCATTTAAAGACCAAATCTGACGAACACTAAGCACCAACATCTTACATTGAGGCCTGGTCTACACTAATGAGGTAAATCGATCTAAGTTACGCTAGTTAAGTTACTTAAGATACATAACTTAAGTCATGTAGCTTAGATCAATTTACAGCAATGTCTACACCAGACCCCCTAAATTGATGCGTGCTGCATCGATCACAGCAGCGCCGATTTAGCCTGTAGTGAAGACAAGCCCTTAGTCATATCTCTAAGGAACAGCTCCAAGCAACCTGAGATCAGTACCTGTGCTGGTATCTTATTCTCAGGTCAGTAGGGGCTGATAGAGTTGAGAAGCCAACATATTCACCAGTCTGGAAGAGGTAAGGAGTACATTGGACCACTTAGTAATGATGCCACCTTGTGAGAATTAGACAGCAGCTCTGATTTGCTCCATGAGGGTTTCCCTCCTCATTCATCCTTGACTGACAAGAAAACTGTTTTGTGGGGTCTGCAGCAGGGGTTGCTGCTCTGTTGGGTACAGGGCTCTGCGTGTGTGGTAGCTTAAGGGCTTCATTATGGCTGGACTAGAGGATTCATCAGGGAAACAACAACAGAGTGTTATGTCTGTCATTAAATTCTAGAAGCGTCAGACATGTCCTTCATAACTGTACATGGTAGGTAATTAATAGGTCAGGTTACTTCTGAGGCTTAAATTTGGATAGCAGCCAGTCACAGTCTTGGTTCCAGCTTCTCTGTTGTATTGAACTCCACTGGGGAGGTGCAGATTAGGACTGACAGCACCACAGACTGTGTCATTTGTAATGGGACTGGGAGTGCAAATCTTTGAGCAATAGAGTACAGTAAAATTCCTGCTCTCACACACAGACAGAGCAGAAAGATGGAGGGAAAATGTGTAATGATGGACAGCAGGCTGACATTTTTCACATTGAAATAAAGATGACAAAGGATAGGTAAAAGATAAATTGTCCTGAGATAAATGTGATATATGACTGCCTGGCTTAACAGTTTACACGAATCTTTTCTTTCTCTTTTGCAATCCATTATTATGTCCTATCCTGTGTGATGAAATGAAGCCGGAATATGGAAAAAGATGGGTAATTCAGCAACATTTTTTTAAAAAAATATATATAGTGAATAATTTGATAAAACACGATTTATTAATGTGGCAAAGTGAATTAATTTGTCTTTTGTTCAGATACAGAATCTGTGGTAAACAAGAAGCATGGCTTCCACCTTCATTTGAAAGGCTCATTTAATCAAAGTGTAACACCCTATCTATGAAGAGAGACGAAAATTCTTTAGCCTAAATCACTCTACTAGATAAGCAGCATAACATTGATTTGAACAGCTAAAGATACCTCTATACAACATAAGGTTTAAGTAGAAAAGGTGAAAATGTCATACTTTAAATTATGTTTAAAAAAGTATTTTTGGCATGACAGCTGCTTGCTAGTTCTGTTTCCACATACACATTCCCTTCAGTAAGTAGTAAGATCTAATTTGCAACTTCAGTTCCCAGTTGAGACAGAAGTTGCGCAAAAAGGCCAGCTTTGTCTCCGAGAATGATTTGATAAGAGGCAAACTGGCTCTCATTCTTAACTGGTAATATAACTAGAATATTTTCTTCCAACCTAAAAATGCTGCTGGAGAATAAGTTTTATTATTTAATCTGATTTACAACAAAAATGGCCTACATCTTTACTGGATTTTTGCCATGTATTATAAATGTAAATTCATAGCACATCCCAGAAAAGAGACCTTCAGTTATTCATCATTGTGGAAAGCTGTTCCACAATTTCTGTTTTTAGAATGAATGTTTGTTACTTTTGTAAAAAAACTGTGTATTTACTGCTTATGAAAAGTGACAGATTAATAGTCCTGCCGATCACATCTTCTGTGTACCCATTGAACAGGAACATCCACAGCAGCAATACTGCAAGTTTCTCCAAGATGGACCAATTTACATGACTCACCCATGACCTGGAAGAACTAGCTTAAATTGTGAAAAGCTACTTTTGCTTTCCATGCATATTAAGTCCTTAGCTGCTCTTCTAAGACTGCTAGCAATATTACCTATTGGGATGGGAGTTTGGGAACCTCGCCACTATAAACTGAAATGAGTTCATCAACTCATTTCACATAGGCTTTTGTAGTCAACAGATGGTTATGACTTTTAGGCACTGCCAGCATGGCTTTATGACTGTATTTGAGTTAATGACCTAGGAATGAAAGACTTAATGTTCTATTACCGATCCCACGAGCCAAGCAGCTCACCAGTTAAGCTTTAATTGGATTATATTTGCCAATTCTTACATTTTCTTTGAACAATGGATTATTATTTTTTTTTGGTTAATGAATCCAGTGTTTCTGTGCATGGAATTTTTACATTTTTAAATTTAATTTTTTTAAATTTTTAAAATCTCAGAGGTGGAAAAAGTAATTTGGAGGTAACAACTCAGATAATTAGGTTAGAAGTATGATTACATTACTTTTATAGAACAATTCTGGCATATTGGGGGCTATAGGAATCCTTTTAAAAATGTCTGCTTGACATGTAACTCATTTTGTTGTAGCTGATCGTTGCATTTTTACACTGCAGGTCAAGCAGCACTGTAGCACGGTACGTTGTCAATTTTGAGAGAGACAGCTCAGAAGTAAAGGGCACTGGGGATGATATCTCAACTATTGGCTCCAATAAAGTTGAAAATGAAAAAAGCCCTCTTAGTACAAAGGAAGAAGAGGAGATACCAGGAATTAAATTCACAGTTACAGACCTTCAGCAGCTGGTTGCCATGGCACTACAGGAAGACCAGTCCTTGATAATGGACCTTGGAACACTTCAGTTTACCGATGGTCAGTACATAAAGGCTGATAAGTGCATATATCTGAATCTCTGTCTTGTTAACTTATGAGGTTTAAATAAGATTTTTTTCCTTCCCTTCCAGCTTATTTCGGTATAATTAACCTATTAGGAAGTGAACTGCAAAGCTTCTAAAGGTTCATGGGTCTAAGTGAAGTGTGCCAAAACTAAATTCCTATATTGATTTAAAAATAGTCTAAACTATCGATAAAAAGTGTCATGGAAAATTTCTTGAAAATGGAAAATTTTAATAATGTCAACAAATTTTTTTTAAAAAATTATTTTTTTAAAAAATATGGCCTTCTTCGACAACCAAACACACCCTCTTTGTGTGAAATATTTCAACCAGTAGCTCCACTTAGAACTGTGGGGTACAAACCCAAGAAAGCACTAGATTTAGAATTACAATGGTGTGGAAATAGGGCAACACTGCAATTATTCATTACACAAGTCAACATGGCTCATATGGATACATTGAATAGTCTGTGCTTAAGCTGGTTTTAACCAATAGGAGTTTTCTACAGCTGTATCTCATTTGCACTAACTATGTAATGCATAATACTGAGTGCTGCAAATAAATTGCTGCTTTACTTCCTATTGTAATTTAAAAATAAAATTTACCTCTCATTCTCATTCACTCTGATTTTTAAAAGTATTTCAGATGAATCATTTTTGTTTCCATCAGTTTTTATCTCTATTATAGAGGTTATGCACTTTGATCAGCATTCATTATCTTCAATCTGCAGTTTTATTGAAAAACATATTTTGCCTTTTGTTTTGTTTTGCAGAAGCTATTAAACCATCTAGTGACTCAGGCAATGATATCAAATCAGTGGTCACCATTGCTCCAGCAGGCACTGAGTCGGTAAGCTAATTCTGCTTTTCTCTCTCTCAAAGGGAAATGAACTGAGATAATCTAAAATTCACCCCATCCCCAAACTGATTCTAAAAATAAGCACAATCCTTATAATAAATGCAGCCAGTGTGAGTAGTATGTATTATTTTGCAAAAGCAAAAAGTAATTGATTGAAGTATTTACATGTGGAAGACATTGCCCGGTTTCCTCTGACTTTATAAGAATTACAAGTTATTTGGTGAACCATCGTCTAAACTGTACATCTCAGTGAGTGAGATAGAACAAAGCGCATGGTGTAATAAAATGCGACCTTTGCTCAACTGATTTTAAAGCAATGGATTGTTATATATTTTATTTAGGATCACATTCACATATGACAAGCATTGGTCCATATTTCATAACTATACAATTGAGCCAATGGTGACAAGACTTTGTGGCTACATTGTATCAGACTCTCTAGTAATGAAAGCTACACCCTGTAAATGTTCTCTGAATTTGATTTTCAGGATGATGGTTTGAGTGCTGAACTCCCACTAGGTTACCCTAGTCTAGCAACGGTGGAGCAGACAGGAGATGATTTAATGATTGAATATACCACTGGAAGCACTATGCTAAGTGGAGATATCAGTGCCCCTGAAAATTTTATTTCATCTAAACCTGCATTTCCTGCCAAACCCTCAAGTGAATGGGCTAAAGAACAAGAACCAGAATCTTTAAAGGAAATTGAAGACATGAACATTATTATTGACCAGCAAAGCTCTACAGTGCCTTTCAGTACTCTGGATAGCACCGATGGCCCTTTAAAATCAGAGGATTCTGATTTACCTCCTCCAGCAGATGAGTCAGCCAGCAATGATTTAAGCACAAGGGAATCTGAAGTCCCAACTGAGCAGGCTGTCACACTGGCTTATACTACACCACCTAACTTTCTGCAACCCAGTGATCAGAAGAGTGAAGCTGAAAGGAAGAAAGAGCAGACTGTTAGCACAGATCTGGTTCTTAAGGGAGACAGCCAGGAAAGTCTATCTGGACAAGGTAGGTTATAAAACATCTATACACGAGGAGAAATAAGAGACACCCAGCTATTGTGCCACATATATACAATTTAGTAAGTAGACTAAATATTTCCTTAAATTTACATTTTGCGTTGCAGCTGAATGAATATTCTTACATCATCAAGTGTGAAAATATGAGTTAGAATTTTTTGACATCCACTCTGAGCAAACATGTCTTTTAGGTTGACTTCAGGGTTAGTAAAGCAAGTAAAAACCACAAGTACTTAAGGGTGAGGTGGGATTCATATAGGGGATTAGTGTAGGATTTCACAAACCCAAGGAAATCAAAGAAATGGCAGATAAAATCCCAGACCAACCATAAATAAGAACAATTCCAGTATTCAAAAATGGAGATTAAATTACCCACATAAACTACAGGCACCTCAATCTGAAGTCAGCAATAAGTACAACAACAGAGTTTATCCCAAAATAGGAACACCACAGGCACCTAGCACAATGGGGTCCTGGACCCAGACCAGGGCCCCTGGGCACTACAGCAATACAAATAAATAATAATAATTTGAAAGAGTAAGGATTTTCTAATAATCTGATTGAGGGTTCCAAGGTTTTAAAAAACAACTACTTTTCTTTAGTCATCTGTTCCATTCTCTCTGTTTGGTAATTTGATTTACAGAACCCTGATGCATGGGAGTATGCAGATGTCCACAGGATCTTCTGTCAGCTCTTTAAGGGACATTCACTATGAATAAGCAATACAAATTTGCAGAGAAAAAAAATACATATGGTGTGAACTTCTGGCTCCATAGCAATACCAAAACTCCCATTAACTTTAACCACACCAGTATTTCATCTGTGGAGTCTGAAATAATGCATGAACAAAATTGCGAGGAACACAGTAACTTCAGTATTCTAGCGCACCATATACAGTGCAACCCCTATTTTGCATACTAATTGGGGATTTAAAAATTCATCAAATCAAAAAGTTCATAAAACTGAACTCACAGGTACAGTGCATAAGTCACTGCATCGCTTTCTTCTAGTCCTTCAAATCACTGCAGACCAATTTTCAGTGCATTGAAGGCATCAGAATATGAAGAGATGTCAAGGTGTTCTTCATTGATCTCACTTTCGTTAGGTGATTTTTTTTTCCTGTTGGGAAAAACGGTTAGTGTAATTGGTCATTTGTAAGATCGGCACTCGTAAAATCAAGGTTCTGCTGCATGCATTTCTAAAACAGATGACTACAAATAAGAAATAAGGGTGGCACTATAATTTCTTCCTTGTCCCTTCCCCTCTTTGTCTCCAAATAAAACCAAAGAGCCTACTCAGTTTTCCAGTGAGCAGTGAGCCCCCTGCCCTCACTGCTAGCCAACCAGTCAGTGTCTGAGCACAGAATATAGCTTTCTTGGCTTTTCTCAGCCAACCGTCCCCTACCACTTCCAGGATGACCCTGGGGCCAGCACTAGCAGCAGTAGGAGGCAGGGCAAGGAGCAAGCCAGAGGTCAGTGAAATAGAGCAATACAGTCTCCATGCAGGAGAGCCATCCTGGCCCCTCCATAGTACCATTTATAAGCCTCAAAAAAAAAAAGCCTTGGAAAGTAGGGAGCCCTGAAAGGTTAAAATCTCTCCAAGTTAGACAGTTTCTGAGGGTGAAACCTTCTAGTAGCCACCATTGAGGATGGAGGGGTAATTTTAAGTGAATGAAGATATGTGCAGCTATGGCAAATTACAGAGCTCCTCGAGGGACCCCGGAGCTGAATTCAGTGCCTTCCCCCAGCACTTGCAAAGTCTGTAAGCACGACAGAAAAGGCATGTTTAACCTAACTCCATCATATACAGTACATGAATAAAGAAAAGGTGTACTTGTGGCACCTTAGACACTAACCAATTTATTTGAGCATAAGCTTTCGTGAGCTACAGCTCACTTCATCGGATGCATACTGTGGAAAGTGTAGAAGATCTTCTATACACACAAAGCATGAAAAAATACCTCCCCTCACCCCACTCTCCTGCTGGCAATAGCTTATCTAAAGTGACCACTCTCCTTACAATGTATATGATAATCAGGGTGGGCCATTTCCAGCACAAATCCAGGGTTTAATAAGAACGTCTGGGGGGGGGGGGGTTAGGAAAAAACAAGGGGAAATAGGTTACCTTGCATAATGACTTAGCCTCTCCCAGTCTCTATTCAAGCCTAAGTTAATTGTATCCAATTTGCAAATGAATTCCAATTCAACAGTTTCTCGCTGGAGTCTGGATTTGAAGTTTTTTTGTTGAAGAATTGCAACTTTCATGTCTGTAATCGCGTGACCAGAGAGATTGAAGTGTTCTCCGACTGGTTTATGAATGTTATAATTCTTGACATCTGATTTGTGTCCATTTATTCTTTTACGTGAGGAAACTACAATCCATCGGTGATCTTCCTGATAACACCATCCTGGCCACTATGGATGTAGAAGCCGTCTACACCAACATTCCACACAAAGATGGACTACAAGCCGTCAAGAACACTGTCCCCGATATGTCACGGCTAACCTGGTGGCTGAACTTTGTGACTTTGTCCTTACCCATAACTATTTTACATTTGGGGACAATGTATACCTTCAGATCAGCGGCACTGCTATGGGTACCCGCATGGCCCCACAGTATGCCAACATTTTTATGGCTGACTTAGAACAACGCTTCCTCAGCTCTCGTCCCCTAATACCCCTACTCTACTTGCGCTATATTGATGACATCTTCATCATCTGGACCCATGGAAAAGAAGCCCTTGAGGAATTCCACCATGATTTCAACAATTTCCATCCCACCATCAACCTCAGCCTGGTCCAGTCCACACAAGAGATCCACTTCCTGGACACTACAGTGCTAATAAACGATGGTCACATAAACACCACCCTACACCGGAAACCTACTGACCACTATTCCTACCTACATGCCTCCAGCTTTCACCCTGACCACACCACACGGTCCATCGTCTAGAGCCAAGCTCTGCGATACAACCGCATTTGCTCCAACCCCTCAGACAGAGACAAACACCTACAAGATCTCTATCAAGCATTCTTACAACTACAATACCCACCTTCGGAAGTGAAGTAACAGATTGATAGAGCCAGAAGAGTTCCCAGAAGTCACCTACTACAGGACAGGCCTAACAAAGAAAATAAGAGAACGCCACTAGCCGTCACCTTCAGCCCCCAACTAAAACCCCTCCAACGCATTATTAAGGATCTACAACCTATCCTGAAGGATGACCCAACACTCTCACAAATCCTGGGAGACAGGCCAGTCCTTGCCTACAGACAGCAACCTGAAGCAAATACTCATCAGCAACCACATACCACACAACAGAACCACTAACCCAGGAAACTATCCTTGCAACAAAGCCCGTTGCCAACTGTGCCCACATATCTATTCAGGGGACACCATCACAGGGCCTAATAACATCAGCCACACTATCAGAGGCTCATTCACCTGCACATCCACCAATGTGATATATGCCATCATGTGCCAGCAATGCCCCCCTCCCATGTACATTGGTCAAACTGGACAGTCTCTACATAAAAGAATAAATGGACACAAATCAGATGTCAAGAATTATAACATTCATAAACCAGTCGGAGAACACTTCAATCTCTCTGGTCACGCGATTACAGACATGAAAGTTCCAATTCTTCAACAAAAAAACTTCAAATCCAGACTCCAGCAAGAAACTGTTGAATTGGAATTCATTTGCAAATTGGATACAATTAACTTAGGCTTGAATAGAGACTGGGAGTGGCTAAGTCATTATGCAAGGTAACCTATTTCCCCTTGTTTTTTCCTACACCCCCCCCCCCCCGACGTACTTGTGAAACCCTGGATTTGTGCTGGAAATGGCCCACCTTGATTATCATACACACTGTAAGGAGAGTGGTCACTTTAGATAAACTATTACCAGCAGGAGACTGAGGGTATGTCTACACTACGGAATGAGGTCGAATTTATAGAAGGCGTTTTTTTAGAAATCGGTTTTATATATTCGAGTGTGTGTGTCCTCACAGAAAATGTTCTAAGTGCATTAAGTGCATTAACTCGGCGGAGCGCTTCCACAGTACCGAGGCTAGAGTCGACTTCCGGAGCGTTGCACTGTGGATAGCTATCCCACAGTTCCCGCAGTCTCCGCTGCCCATTGGAATTCTGGGTTGAGATCCCAATGCCTGATGGGGCTAAAACATTGTCGCGGGTGGTTCTGAGTACATATCGTCAGGCCCCCGTTCCCTCCCTCCCTCCGTGAAAGCAAGGGCAGACAATCGTTTCGCGCCTTTTTTCCTGAGTTACCTGTGCAGACGCTATACCATGGCAAGCATGGAGCCTGCTCAGGTAACCGTCACCCTATGACTCCTGGGTGCTGGCAGATGCGGTACGGCTTTGCTACACAGTAGCAGCAACCCCTTGCCTTGTGTCAGCAGACGGTACAGTACGACTGGTAGCCGTCATCGTCATGTCCGAGGTGCTCCTGGCCACGTCGGCTGGGAGCGCCTGGACAGACATGGGCGCAGGGACTAAATTTGGAGTGACTTGACCAGGTCATTCTCTTTAGTCCTGCAGTCAGTCCTATTGAACCGTCTTATGGTGAGCAGGCAGGCGATACGGATTGCTAGCAGTCGTACTGTACCATCTTCTGCCAAGCAGGCAAGAGATGAGGATGGCTAGCAGTCGTACTGTACCATCTTCTGCCAAGCAGCCATGAGCTGTGGATGGCATGCAGTCCTTCTGCACCGTCTGCTGCCAGCCAAAGATGTAAAAGACAGATGGAGTGGATCAAAACAAGAAATAGACCAGATTTGTTCTGTATTCATTTGCTTCCCCCCCTCCCCCGTCTAGGGGACTCATTCTTCTAGGTCACACTGCAGTCACTCACAGAGAAGGTGCAGCGAGGTAAATCTAGCCATGTATCAATCAGAGGCCAGGCTAACCTTCTTGTTCCAATAAGAACGATAACTTAGGTGCACCATTTCTTATTGGAACTCTCCGTGAAGTCCTGCCTGAAATACTCCTTGATGTAGAGACACCCCCTTTGTTGATTTTAGCTCCCTGAAGCCAATCCTGTAAGCCGTGTCGTCAGTCGCCCCTCCCTCCGTCAGAGCAACGGCAGACAATCGTTCCGCGCCTTTTTTCTGTGCGGACGCCATACCAAGGCAAGCATGGAGGCCGCTCAGCTCACTTTGGCAATTAGGAGCACATTAAACACCACACGCATTATCCAGCAGTATATGCAGCACCGGAACCTGGCAAAGCGATACCGGGCGAGGAGGCGACGTCAGCGCGGTCACGTGAGTGATCAGGACATGGACACAGATTTCTCTGAAAGCATGGGCCCTGCCAATGCATGCATCATGGTGCTAATGGGGCAGGCTCATGCTGTGGAACGCCAATTCTGGGCTCGGGAAACAAGCACAGACTGGTGGGACCGCATAGTGTTGCAGGTCTGGGACGATTCCCAGTGGCTGCGAAACTTTCGCATGCGTAAGGGCACTTTCATGGAACTTTGTGACTTGCTTTCCCCTGCCCTGAAGCACATGAATACCAAGATGAGAGCAGCCCTCACAGTTGAGAAGCGACTGGCGATAGCCCTGTGGAAGCTTGCAATGCCAGACAGCTACCGGACAGTTGGGAATCAATTTGGAGTGGGCAAATCTACTGTGGGGGCTGCTGTGATGCAAGTAGCCCACGCAATCAAAGATCTGCTGATATCAAGGGTAGTGACCCTGGGAAATGTGCTGGTCATAGTGGACGAGTTTGCTGCAATGGGATTCCCTAACTGTGGTGGGGCCATAGACGGAACCCATATCCCTATCTTGGCACCGGAGCACCAAGCCGCCGAGTACATAAACCGCAAGGGGTACTTTTCGATAGTGCTGCAAGCTCTGGTGGATCACAAGGGACGTTTCACCAACATCAACGTGGGATGGCCGGGAAAGGTGCATGACGCTCGCATCTTCAGGAACTCTGGTCTGTTTCAAAAGCTGCAGGAAGGGACTTTATTCCCAGAACAGAAAATAACTGTTGGGGATGTTGAAATGCCTATAGTTATCCTTGGGGACCCAGCCTACCCCTTAATGCCATGGCTCATGAAGCCGTACACAGGCAGCCTGGACAGTAGTCAGGAGCTGTTCAACTACAGGCTGAGCAAGTGCAGAATGGTGGTAGAATGTGCATTTGGACGTTTAAAGGCGCGCTGGTGCAGTTTACTGACTCGCTTAGACCTCAGCGAAACCAATATTCCCACTGTTATTACTGCTTGCTGTGCGCTCCACAATATCTGTGAGAGTAAGGGGGAGACGTTTATGGCGGGGTGGGAGGTTGAGGCAAATTGCCTGGCTGCTGGTTACGCGCAGCCAGACACCAGGGTGGTTAGAAGAGCACAGGAGGGCGCGGTACGCATCAGAGAAGCTTTGAAAACCAGTTTCATGACTGGCCAGGCTACAGTGTGAAAGTTCTGTTTGTTTCTCCTTGATGAAACCCCCCGCCCCTTGGTTCACTCTACTTCCCTGTAAGCTAACCACCCGCCCCTCCTCCCGTCAATCACCGCTTGCAGAGGCAATAAAGTCATTGTTGCTTCACATTCATGCATTCTTTATTCATTCATCACACAAATAGGGGGATGACTACCAAGGTAGCCCAGGAGGGGTGGTGGAGGAGGGAAGGAAAATGCCACACAGCACTTTAAGCACAGCACTTTAAAAGTTTACAACTTTAAAATTTATTGAATGACAGCCTTTTTTGGGGGGGGCAATCCTCTCTGGTGGGGTGGCTGGTTGGCCGGAGGCCCCCCCACCGCGTTCTTGGGCGTCTGGGTGTTGAGGCTATGGAACTTGGGGAGGAGGGCGGTTGGTTACACAGGGGCTGTAGTGGCAGTCTGTGCTCCAGCTGCCTTTGCTGCAGCTCAACCATACACTGGAGCATACTGGTTTGGTCCGCCAGCAGCCTCAGCATTGAATCCTGCCTCCTCTCATCATGCTGCCGCCACATTTGAGCTTCAGCCCTCTCTTCAGCCAGCCACTTACTCTCTTCAGCCCACCACCTCTCCTCCCGGTCATTTTGTGCTTTCCTGCACTCTGACATTATTTGCCTCCACGCATTCGTCTGTGCTCTGTCAGTGTGGGAGGACAGAATGAGCTCGGAAAACATTTCATCGCGAGTGCGTTTTTTTTTCTTTCTAAGCTTCACTAGCCTCTGGGAAGGAGAAGATCCTGTGATCATTGAAACACATGCAGCTGGTGGAGAAAAAAAAAAGGGACAGCGGTATTTAAAAAGGCACATTTTATAAAACAGTGGCTACACTCTTTCAGGGTAATCCTTGCTGTTAACATTACATACATAGTACATGTGCTTTCGTTACAAGGTCGCATTTTGCCTCCCCCCACCGCGTGGCTACCCCTTCAACCCTCCCCCCTCCCTGTGGCTAACAGCGGGGAACATTTCTGTTTAGCCACAGGCAAACAGCCCAGCAGGAATGGGCTCCTCTGAGTGTCCCCTGAAGAAAAGCACTCTATTTCAACCAGGTGACCATGAATTATATCTCACTCTCCTGAGGATAACACAGAGAGATAAAGAACGGATGTTGTTTGAATGCCAGCAAACATACACTGCAATGCTTTGTTCTACAATGATTCCCGAGTACGTGTTACTGGCCTGGAGTGGTAAAGTGTCCTACCATTAAGGACACAATAAGGCTGCCCTCCCCAGAAACTTTTTGCAAAAGCTTTAGGAGTACATCTAGGAGAACCGCGAATGCCAGGGCAAAGTAATCCTTTCACATGCTTGCTTTTAAACCATGTATAGTATTTTAAAAGGTACACTCACCAGAGGTCCCTTCTCCGCCTGCTGGGTCCAGGAGGCAGCCTTGGGTGGGTTCAGGGGGTACTGGCTCCAGGTCCAGGGTGAGAAACAGTTCCTGGCTGTCGGGAAAACCGGTTTCTCCGCTTGCTTGCTGTGAGCTATCTACAACCTCATCATCATCTTCTTCGTCCCCAAAACCTGCTTCCGTATTGCCTCCATCTCCATTGAAGGAGTCAAACAACACGGCTGGGGTAGTGGTGGCTGAACCCCCTAAAATGGCATGCAGCTCATCATAGAAGCGGCATGTTTGGGGCTCTGACCCAGAGCGGCCGTTTGCCTCTCTAGTTTTCTGGTAGGCTTGCCTCAGCTCCTTCAGTTTCACGCGGCACTGCTTCGGGTCCCTGTTATGGCCTCTGTCCTTCATGCCCTGGGAGATTTTTGACAAAGGTTTTGGCATTTCGAAAACTGGAACGGAGTTCTGATAGCACGGATTCCTCTCCCCAAACAGCGATCAGATCCCGTACCTCCCGTTCAGTCCATGCTGGAGCTCTTTTGCGATTCTGGGACTCCATCATGGTCACCTGTGCTGATGAGCTCTGCATGGTCACCTGCAGCTTGCCACGCTGGCCAAACAGGAAATGAGATTTAAAAGTTCGCGGTTCTTTTCCTGTCTACCTGGCCAGTGCATCTGAGTTGAGAGTGCTGTCCAGAGCGGTCACAATGGAGCACTCTGGGATAGCTCCCGGAGGCCAATACCATCGAATTGTGTCCACAGTACCCCAAATTCAAGCCGGCAAGGTCGATTTAAGCGCTAATCCACTTGTCAGGGGTGGAGTAAGGAAATCGATTTTAAGAGCCCTTTAAGTCGAAATAAAGGGCTTCATTGTGTGGACGGGTGCAGGTTTACATCAATTTAACGCTGCTAAATTCGACCTAAAGTCCTAGTGTAGACCAGGGCTTAGTTTGTGTGGGGGGGGGTGAGAAAACCTGGATTTGGGATGGAAATGGCCCAACTTGATTATCATACACATTGTAAGGAGACTGATCACTTTAGATAAGCTATTACCAGCAGGAGAGTGGGGTGGGAGGAGATATTTTTTCATGCTTTTAGTGTGTATATAATAAGATCTTCTACACTTTCCACAGTATGCATCCGATGAAGTGAGCTGTAGCTCACGAAAGCTTATGCTCAAATAAATTGGTTAGTCTCTAAGGTGCCACAAGTACTCCTTTTCTTTTTGCGAATACAGACTAACACGGCTGTTACTCTGAAACAGTGCATGAATAGGCAGTCTGGTGTCTCAATGATCTTCTAAGAGTCCTTCTACGTATTTATTTTGTTACATTCTGGTTAGTAGGTAATGTTAGGATTTGCACCACATATATGGTGTGATGTTTGTGAGAGGAAAGTTTCTAGGACAAATGGATCTACCATGTATGTGTAAATGTGGCTGTGGACAGTGTTTCTATATTTGTACTTCTGGTAAGTATGGTCAATTTAAATTTACACCTAAGCTTCAGTGTACTCAGTGCTCTACAGGAGTGGTTCTCAACCAGGAGTTCGAGGCCCCCTGGCTGGCCACGAGCAGGTTTCAGGGGGTCCGCCAAGCAGGGCTAGTGTTAGACTTGCTGGGGCCCAGGGCAGAAAGCCAAAGCCCCACCTCCTGGGGTTGAAGACCGGGGCCCTTAGCCCTGGCACCCAAGGCTGAAGCCAAACTTAGCTTTGAGGGGGCCCCATGGCATGGGGCCCCAGGCAACTGCCCTGCTTGCTACCCCCTAATGCCAGCTTTGGCTTTTATATGCAGAAACCAGTTGTTGTGGAACAAGTGAGCTGTGGAGTTTTTATAGCACGCTGCGGGGGCCTCAGAAAGAAAAAAGCTGAGAATCCCTGCTCTACAGGATAAGCTACAGATACATTCCCTGTCCTGAGGAATTAAAAAACAGACAAGTATGATAAGATGCGATTGTTAGGTTTTCAGAGCAGGGACCTTGTCTTGTTACCTAAACCACCTAGCACAGTTGATCACTGTAAAACAAAAATAAGAAGTCACATCAGGGGACCTAGAAGAATGGTTAATATGTTATTTTTACTTTTAAAAAAATAAGTTTCATGTCTATGGGCCTCTCAGAAGAAAAGAATCCATGGTAGAGATTTGTGTGAGGAGATATCCGTGTGTAGTATGTGATGTCTACATTTCCCTCATCCTAATCGCCTAATCCAAAATGGCCTTCCCTGCCATTTCCTTTCTGGACACAGTAAAGAACCACATAGAAAATGAGACTAGCATTCTGAGAGGAGTAGGACCAGAGTGAATGCCATTCAAGATTGGACTAACAGATCAAGTACTCCAGTACATTGTCTCTGACTGCAAAGGAAAGTATCATACTGGATAGTTGTAGTATGAAATAACATGTTCAGTCCCTCCAACTGCAGGTGGTTAATTGTTGGCTTATGTTCTGAGTGTTTATATATTTGTAGATAATGTAGCTGCAAATGAAAATAACTTTTGGCTGAAATGGTAATTTCTTGCCACAGTCAAAAATTGTATTAGGCTTTTAATTTCATCGGCAGCCATGGTACATGCTGTGAACTGCTGCAAGACTCTCTCACACATTGTACACTTTATTCTCATTCTGCAGTCTTCTTTCTCACACATGGAGTTCTGAAACAAAAGAAAACCACACACTTTTTGATCAGCACAGTGCTCTGAAAATTCTAAGGAATAAGAAACACTTCTCTGCCTGAACAATCTGTGCATTGTACTTGAAAATAATGTTTTTGATAACAATTGTCATTAATAACTTTATTTTCAAATACATTGCACATCTTATTAATGCAGAGTAGCACATATCTTTCAGATGCAGGGCTGATCAAAAACAGTAGTTTCCCTTTGATAAGCAAGCATGGGCATGAAATTATACCTTTCATAGATTAAAATGCTCCATTTATCTCATTGTCATTCACTCACTGGTTGTAGACTTAGTGGCACCAATCCACATGATTGCTGAATATTGCATTTTTCTAAATAAATGAAAAATACTGTATCCACACAGCTCCCTTTTGGTTACCTCTCTATTGGCTACCTCAGCAAAGCGGCATGATTTATTTGTTTCACTTCAGTCATTTCCAGGTCACAGACCATGAAGAATGTGTTAATTATGCTGAATCACAGTTAGCACCTAACTGATTTTCACCAGGGACCTGTTTCTTGCCCCAGGATCCAATTTGTTTGGCTGAACCCCCCTCCCATGATTCCAGTGTAGGACTATGGATCAAATGGCTCTCTCAGTATAGGCTCTTCTACCTCAGGACTCTGATATTTGGTGTTCTGTCTGAGACGAGGCAGTGCCATACCTACCTGATACTCATGCAATCTAACAACCAAAATTAGACCAAAGTATTACAACCCACAGGAGACTAAACTACTGTGTGCCACACAGAGAGAATAGGAGGGACCAGTGCCTGAGGCCCCTGCAATGGCAGAGAATTTTATCAAATGAAACATACTCAGGTAATCCTATCAAGAGACTGGCACCCACATGCTGCAGAGGAAGGCAAAAAACCCTGACAGTCATTGCTAGTCTGACCTGGGAGAAAATTCCTTCCTGTCCAGCAGTTTGGCATGTTTCTTTTAATAAAAATTCAGGCTAACTCTCTGTAAGGGTATGTATACACTGGAAACTTCAAAGCGCTTCAGTGGAAACGCTCCTGCGGCTGCGCTTTGAAGTGCGAGTGTCACGTGCGAGCGCTGGGAGACAGCTCTCCCAGCGCTCCTAGTAATCCACCTCCACGAGGGGATTAGCTGCAAGTGCTGGGAGCGTGGCTTGCTGCACTCAGAGGGCTGATTTTTCAGCCCCTGAGCCAGCAAGTTAGAGCACTATAAAATGTACATGTATACAAGTCCTAATATGCTACAGTTAGTGTTCCCATATCTTGTTCCCAATTAGTGTTACCATACATGCTTAGAAATCTGCCATGTTCTAGTCCTTCCTTAGACTTCTTAAAAAAGACACGGCATAAAATTGTTTTAGGCCCAAATTTGAGGAAGGGAAAGTACATATTATGTAACATCCCTGGATGGATAGATTCTTCCATGTATACTATATGGAATTTACCTTCCCTTAAGGAAGTTAAAAGATACTTCTCTCTTCTCCTCCTCCCCCCGTCCTTTATAAATTGAAGTGGGATTCCACTGGCCTTCATTTATCCCTTTCTTCCTCCCATTGAAACGTATGACCATTTCTACTACTGCACTGTGAAAATATGCAAAGAATGTTGAATTTTCTTCTATCCATAAATTATTTTTGCTATCCTTTAGAGGGTCTTCAGTCTTCTTCACTGAATTCTTTTCCATTATATCTTTGAAAAATACTTAGTCATTTGTTTTTATTCTCATTAAGCTTGTTCTTGTGAATTCAATGGGAATTTTTATTCCATACTTTTAAATGTTGCTAAGGAACATTACATACCTATTATAATCCACTATGTCCTATAGTGTTTTTCAACATTGTAATGACTATGAGGTGCAGGAAGAACAACCGAAAAGGAAATTGTTTAAATTCCAGTGTAATTTTCTCTCTCAAATTCTTCCCAGATTACTTAGAACTCTGTTACATTTTTCATTCAGTTGATTTTTAACTACTTATGTTATTTTCTCCAGGCAAACATAGCACTGATTGTTAACTGAGGACAGATGTGGTTTTTGCCATCTCTACAGTAATATCCTCTGTGGGTCTAATCCTGCGAGGTACAGTGTTCAGTGGTACTTGGAGGTGCTCAGCATGCTGTGGAAGTGAGCTCTTTATCCATAGTATGCGAAGGAAAGTTTTTTATTGGGCAGCTGTGTTAAATGCTAACAGTTCTCAAAAATCAAATAACCCTATTAAGCTGGCAAAGTCATTTCCCCCAAACACAAGATCCATTACTTTAGCACCTGCTTGTATCCAGGTGTATACAGGGGCACATAATCATGCCCATTGCAAGACTGTGCAAAAAGACTCCATAATCAGTTGTGTAACTGAGTAATATTAGAGAAATACAGTATTTATGGAATGGTGATGGCTAAGAAAGTAGATACATTATGGGTATGCCTACTTTATAGCGGCTACAGCAGCAATGGGTTTTTTCCATCAATGTAGTTAATCCACCCCTCTGAGAGGCAGTGTCTAGGGCAACAGAATAATTCTTCCATCAACATAGCTGCATCTACAGTGCGGGTCAGCCTTGTGCAACTTGGTTAGGTCAGTCTAATTTTTCAGAATAGCCTAGGCCTCTGTTAGTTGCAATACATGGTTGTATATATTATCACTTATTAATTATAATACCCCAAAGCATGCTGGATGCTTCAGAGATTTTGGAAGTATTTCCACTGAGGTTGTTGGGAAATTAAATAGTGGACACATTTAAAAAGTTTTCTCCTTTTTGACAGCTGCTACTAGTTATAGCAATATTCCCAGTGTTCTCTGGATTTTTCTCTTCTGTGAATTACACAGTTCTTATAGGAGTGTACTTACATTTCAAAGATTAAAATGTTTATTTAATTTTATCCCATGGATATCATTCAAGAGTATGTTGTTGATGATAGAAAGTCTGAGAGACATATAAAATTGCTGAGTTGGATGTATATAAGCTGGTGGTTTTCTACTCTGCAAGTGGCTGCATTTTCATAATGGAAATACTTGGTAAAATTTGATAAGCACTGTAGGATTTTTTGGAGGTAAGGCTGCTGTATCATCTGTTAACTAGTTGTGCTATTAAAACTTTCTTTCTCTTTGAATTTCTGTATTCCTCCCTTTAAATCCATTGACACTACAGCATTTTCTCATAACTGGCTCTCCTGAAATTTAACACTCTGATTTTCCCCCTTCTTGGTTCAGCTTTTATTATAGTTATGAATCTGACTCATTCACTATTACTTACACACACCACAACTTCTCTAGCTTCTTCATCCAGTCACGTCCAGTCTCTTACTCATACAGTCCTGGTTCAGCAAGGGACTCGGGCACCGGAGTAATCTTATTTTGATCTAAAGTTAGGTATGCTTAAGTACCTTGTTGGATCCAACTCAAAACACCCCTATGTTATAGATTCTTTCTTTACACAGTGTGGAAAGCAGCTTGCTACACAGCAGCCATGCTAACTTACTGGCTTAGTTACACTTGCCACTTTTTTTTTTCCTTTTTCATAAACCAGGCTTATTGTTATCTATTTCTTGCTTCTTTCTGACAAAATTGCCCATCACATTTTCTTTGTAAAAGTATGAAATCCGTGGGTTAGATTCTCATCCCTACTCAGACCCTCTTTCACTGGACAAAAGGGCTGAAGGAGTATAAAGGGTCTCTAAAAGCCCTAGTTCTGGTGGGAGGAAATTCCCCTATGGTTGCTCTAAGGGAGACCACAGGCTATCATCCAAGGATTTCCTCTCGTGCCTTAGTGTTTGGGAACATGCCAATGGTGGGGTGAAGGTGGTAGAGTTGTGCTTCAGTCCCTAAAGCATCCCAGAATTAGGAAGGTACAAAGGTGGCTTCCAGGCAACTCAGCATCCTCACTCCCACCTGGCTGCAAGTACTGTGCCACTCTTCTTAGAGGTGCAGCACAAACACTCATCCTGTGTAACTGCTAGCATGAATTAGGGATGAGACCCAGCCACACCAGACATTCAAAACCAGATGTTCAATCCCAATCCCCCCCTCCCAAAGTTCAGAGCTCAGGTTTTGGTTTAAACTGATCTCTAGTCATACATCGTTTCTCTTTATTATAGTTCCCCCAGAATCTAAATTACTGCCATTTTTTCCTTTATAAACAGTGCAAAGTCAATTCTGCCCCTTTCCATTTTCTTGAATGTCCATTAAATAGTCTCTGACCCTCAGTATCTTGTGTCTATGTATTTTGACTTTCCTCCGGGGCTAAACTCATCATATCCAAACCTCCTCTGTATGCTTAAAGTACTCATTATCCTATTCCTTTTGCAATCTTCCTCTATTTCCACACAATACTCTTTAATAATTGTACAGGAGGGAAATCACAGATAATATACTATATGGCTTATTGTTGAAAAATACAAGAAAATATTAAGGCTACAGCAAAGGAAGCAGGGCAAATTTCTAATGTGAAAGAGAAAAGCATTTGAAAATCTTAGAAACTGACCAAAAAAATGAAAAATAAGGTTACTTCCAAAGTAGTAAGAATTTCTTTAAAATGATTAGGGCACGTTTTAATTAACATCTGAAGAATTAAATTAAATTAAATTAATTTAATTAAGCATCTGAAGAAGTGGGGGGTTTTACACATGAAAGCTTATGCCCAAATAAATCTGTTCGTCTTTAAGGTGCTACCGGACTCCTTGTTGTTTTAATTAAAGTTATTAATGCATTCTATTGGCATTTTATTAATAAAATCTCTAGCATTATATAAGAAATAGTATTTCTGAGGGCATCATTCCCAGAGATACACTCTGGAAATGCACTAAAAGTAACTAGTTTGGACCCTGTGGTACATAACAATCAGCACATGGACTGCTGGAGATGACCTAAACATTTGCCATTATATTGCATTTGTACATTTCATAGAGTCACAGGCCTTGATTGCTCCCCCGATACCTGTGGGAGATGAAGATTCTGCAAGGATCCTCTCTCAATTTTCCTAGGATCATTCTTTGACCATGCTGAGGAGTGGGTGGTGGTTATGCACCCTAAGCCCCATGGTTCTGTGCCTCCAAGCCTGCTCTGGTACCCTCCCAACCCCTGCACTCAGGTAAGACAGCATGGCTCCTTCACACACCACATTTCTGCTGCAGTTAATACAGTCTTCTGCTCATCCTTCTGAGCTAATATTTGACAGTGATCAGATGCTAGATCTCCGGAAGAGCTGAATATCATATAGACATGACTGTATTTCTGGTATTCTTTCCGCCTCATGTTCATTCCCAGCGGCCCAAAGGTCCATTATTGTAAAATGTCACCTTTAACATGACATTCCACTAGGCCGGATCTTAAACTCAAATTGCAAAGAAAACTCCATTTTTTATTTCTTACAAGAACTGCTCCAGATGTTTCACAGTGATTGGAATTCAGTCCATATTATGTACTTGACACCAAAGGCATTTTTTCCTTTCCCCAAATCACCAGTTTTAAAGGGTAAGAATTCTTCTATTTTCATTACTCTCTCTTTTGGTTTCCGTGAATTCTCTTTGATCAGAAACTGACAAGCTTCTCTTAATTTTTTTTTCCGTCAAATTCTCTGTGCACCCTTTTGCTGTTTCTCATTATCACTGGCTGCTTCAGAAGTGCTAAGAATACTCGTTATGGGAGCACTACTTCACCCAGTACTCTAAGGAGTGAAAAGGTAAGTCTAGCTATGTAACTTTTTCAAGCATTATCTACGGCTTTGATTAGTCTGACAATTATCTTTAAACTGATAGTGAGAGTGGCTGTAAAGTGACTAGCAGGCCTGTAATATGACCACAGAAATTCCACCGAAAAGGCTAAGGACAGGATGCTCTGTACTTCTTGACCAGAAATGTTTAAAAGGGGACTGGGCGGAAAATATATACTAAGCTGATTGTTTTGGCAGAAGTCGAGAAGGAGGACTCAAAATCAGAAAGCACGGTCGATATTACAGTACGTGAATAGCATATGGACAAATGTAATTTAGTCTGGTTCTCAGCTATGACTATGGTGGGAACACTAGAAAAACCTAAATAGAAAAAAAAAAGATAGAATAAAATAATCAATATCACATCTTCAAATCATGCTTAAAGTGTTAAACTAAAAATCAACACTAAGAAAGTCAGTTGCATTTGGGCATTCTTCACAAGAACTATGAGGGGGAGAGAGACCACTGCATAGACATTTCATGATTTCAGATTTAAATTACCCAGTCTCTCCAATTAATGGTTACATCAATGTAAGATTAAGCTTTACTGCTTTCAAATATGATTCATCACCTTTTGTGTGTCAAAAATATGCAATACATATATGTTATCAAAGCTGGTAACATATTATACTTTAGATGTAACTCATAATTCTATGGACCTGTTGATATTATTCTATGCAGCATAAAAAACTGTTCAAACACATGTCAAGAAAAGTTACCTTTCCAGACAAAATTCTGCTAGTCCGCATGCTTGAGCCCAAAATGTGCCAAATGGAATCTGAAAATGCAAAAACCTGTTTGATAGTTTAAAAACCTATGTGACACACCCAAAAATGTATTTATAAACTAGCTATTAACACGCTGTCCTTAGAGACATAATAAGAAACTTAAAAACACAAGAGAAATTCTTAAATTACATGATAATCTAGAGAGGCTGTTTCTATAGATAATTTACTCCAATATCATTCAGAATGTCTTTATAGAATAGACTAACAAATCTGTGAGCTAAACGCTACATATTTTAAAAATTGCTTCCAAAAAAAGCCATTTTCACAATAGCCCAGACTGCAAAGGGAATCATTCCAATACACTGTGTTAGTTTTCCTACATTTCTGCAAGATTTCTCTTAATTAAAGAAATAGGAAACAAAGCAGTAACATTAAAATAATACCTTGAAAGAAATGGTTAAGATTTATTTTAAGTCTGCAAATTAAGAGTTGAGGATGAAATTCTGTCCCTCACCAGCCTGTATGTGTCTGGTTATTGAAGCTCACACAGTATATAGTAAGAAACTGCTCAGAGATCACTGCAACCTTTATAGTTACTTACTGGTTAAAGGGACACTGTTACGGGACCTTGAAGATTATTCTTCCCTCTTTCAGTAAAAATATCCTGTCCTACGTGCTATCTTTGTTAGAAATTCTGGCTTCCAGGAATGTGTATGGAACTAAAATTTTGATTTTAAAAATCACTGTACTTAACTTTTAGGGGGTTCAATGTCCTTTCAGTATTAGGGGTTAGATTTATAAGATAAAGCCAGACATTTTTAAGAGTGGCTTGGCATAGCTGTATCCTTTAAAGATGGTATTGACACTGTTGTTTTAAATATTATGGCATCAGTCAATTTAAACAGACACACAGGGCCAAATTTTCAATAGTGTATATAATAAATTGTGTGGGCTCATTTGAACTTATGAAAAATCCGAAATACACGTGTAACTCTTGATGCATATACATATAGACATTTGTTCTTGCACATCTGAGTCTGTTCATGCACATTAAAAAAATTGGCCCTGACTATTGTTTGAACATACTGTAGGTTATTCTATTAAATTCTTAACACTACTTCTCAGTGTGACACTGTTCAATTTCCAGTAGTTCGTGGAAAAGTAAATTCATGAAAGGATTAAGCACTATTACAAGTAATGATGCCCATGGTCTACAAGAAAGAGTCAATTCCCTTTCTAATGCTTTGGTCTATTATTCTGTAGGGCTTTTCTCCAAGCAGGTAGAAATCTAACGCGTTAGCCCCATAAAGGAATGACATCATTGTGTGTGTCAGTATGGCATTTGATTAATAGAAGCCTTTCTGCAGAAATTATTATAAAAATGAGTTTCTTGCTCATTTAGTTGCATTAATAGATTTAACTTTCATTTCAATTTTCCCCCTTCATTCAAAGAATTTTTTGTCTGATTAAAGCTATGCTATTCCTTTGCAGATGGGAACATTGGTGCCATTGACCAGTAACTGAGCTGGTGACAGAAAAGAATATATTTTCTTCATTACCACATACTCTGTAAGTAATTGGAAGCTGCCATGCAAATTGCACCAACAGGAGTTTCTAACAGAGGATGCTTCTGATGGTTGGAATGGCTATAACTGGAAACTGACTGGGTAATTAAGTAAAAGGGGAATATTATTACGCAGTTGGCTATTCATTTTCTGGCTGTAGCCAAGTCAAGCTACCTCATATTTGTGAGCAGACTAGAGGAATTCAGTTCCTCAGTTTTGCCCTCCCAGTGAAAAGATTTTTAGGAACTGAAAATATTTCCACCAGAAATTTCATTTTGGAATCCAGTACTTTATCCTAGCTGTTTACATAGCTTGGAGGAGCAAAGAGTGCAGCTGTACAGGACTTGGTTTGTGAGTAGTGCTGTCAATTAATAGCAGTTAACTCATGCAATTAACTCAAAAAATTAATCACGGTTATTTGCAGCTTTAATTGCACTGTTAAACAATAGAATACTAATTGCCATTTATTAAATATTTTTGGATGTTTCTCTACATTTTCAAATATATTGATTTCAGTTACAACACAGAATACACAAAGTGTACCGTGCTCACTTTCTATTATTTTTATTACAAATATTTGCACTATAAAAATGATAAAAGAAATAGTATTTTCAATTCACCTCATACAAGTACTGTAGTGCAATCTCTTTATCATGAAAGTGCAACTTACAAATTTAGTTTTGTTACATAACTGCTCTCAAAAACAAAACAATATAAAACTTCAGAACCTACAAGTCTACTCAGTCCTAGTTCTTGTTCAGCCAATCACTAAGACAAACAAATTTGTTTACAGGAGATAATGCTGCCTGCTTCTTATTTACAACATCACCTGAAAGTGAGAACAGGTGTTCACATGGCACTTTTGTAGTCGGCACTGCAAGATATTTATATGCCAGATACGAATGTTTACCATATGCCCCTTCACGCTTTGGCCACCGTTCCAGAGGACATGGTTCCATCCTGATGATGGTTGTTAAAAAAAATGCATTAATTAAATTTCTGAATCAACTCCTTGCGGGAGAATTGTATGTTTCCTGCTCTTTTTTACCCACATTCTGACATATATTTCATATGATGGTAGTCTTAGATGATGACCCAGTACATGTTGTTTGTTTTAAGAACACTTTCACTGCAGATTTGACAAACACAAAGAGAGTACCAAACTGAGATTTCTAAAGATAGCTACAGTACTCAACCCAAGGTCGAAGTGCCTTCAAATCTGAAGTGTCTTCCAAAATCTGAGAGGGATGAGGTTTGAAGCATGCTTTCAGAAGTCTTAAAAGAACAATACTCCGATGCGTAAACTACAGAATCCAAACCACCAAAAAAGAAAATCAACCTTCTGCTAGTGGCAGCTAACACAGATGATGAAAATGAACATGTGTTGGTCCACGCTGCTGTGGATAGTTATCAAGCAGAACCCGTCATCAGCATGATGCATGTCCTCTGGAATGGTGGTTGAAGCATGAAGGGACTATGCATCTTTAGTGCATCTGGTACGTCAATATCTTGCAATGCCAGCTACAGCAGTGCCATTTGAACACATGTTCTCACTTTCGGGTGACATTGTAAACCAGAAGCGGGCAGCCTGGTCGCCTGCAAATGTAAACAAACTTATTTGAGCAATAGGCTAAACAAGAAGTAGGACTGAGTGGACTTGTAGGTTATAAAGTTTTACATTGTTTTATTTTTGAATGCAGTTATTTTTTGTATGCAGTTATTTTTTTGTACATAGTTCTACATTTATAAGTTCAACTTTCATGATAAAGAGATTGCACTACAGTAGCTGTATTAGGTGAATTGAAAGATACTATTTCTTTTGTTTTTACAGTATAAATACTTGTAATAAAAAATAAATAGAGTGAGCACTGTGCACTTTGTATTTTGTGTTGTAATTGAAATCAATATATTTGAAAATGTAGAAAACATCCAAAAATATTTAAATAAATGTTATTCTGTTATTAACAGTACAATTAATTGCAGTTCATTTTTTAACCATGTGATTTTTTAAATTGTGATTAATTTTTGTAATCACTTGACAGCCCTATTTGTAAGCCTTTCATCTGTGTAGACTTTGGCGTAACCTGGTTTGGATCACTAGTAAAGTGAATTTGAGGGTCTTATTCTATTCCCTCCATTAGACAAATTGTTCTGCATCTCAGAATCAGGCATAATTCAACATGACTAGCCATCCCTTTGGAGGACATGCTCAAAAGTGGAACTATGTAGGTCAAGAAGGATATGGATTAATTGGCAGAAATGTGAGGAAGCTCATACTGTGCCTATTTGTACCATGTTTGATTGTAGCCATTTTTACTAGCATCTGACCTGCCTGAGTCCTCGCATTTAGGGCCAGATTCACCAGTTATGCCTTGGCTACTTTAAACTGCTCTGGTGATGCAAAGCATCCATGAACCTAATTTGACTGTCCAGTTAAGGCAAAAGATATCTGTGTTGCTTTGCTTTGCTCAAGTGGCAAAAAGCATTTGGAGATTACCAGCAATTTGCCCACCTTGGCCCAAATCCTTAAAGGTATTTAGGTGTCCCACTCCCACTGAAATCAAAAGACTCCTAAATTAAGGATCTGGGCTATAGTGTTTATCAAGCTGGCCAAATTGAAGTATGTGGTAGCCACACACAACAGATATTTCTCCAAAACAGTAGGGCCCCCACGTTTGGACAGACCCTTCAATTTCTCTCTTACACACACTCTAGTAGTGTCAGGAATATGAAAAATAAGATGATTGCATACATCATTTCAAAGGCATATTGGCTTAGGAATATAAAATATCTGTTCTTTCAGTGATTTCCAGATATAGGCATTTGCTTGAACTGAGAACCTATGTGAAGGCTATTTTCATTATTTTCCCTTGTAAGTACAGAAATGCTGGAGAGGCCGGGGCACCTCAGAGTTGATCATAGTCAGTTTTCCTTTTTAAAACATTCAATATTATGTTTGGTTTTGGTTTTAGAAAATGAGGCGCCATGTTCTTATCTCATGGGACTTTTGTATTGTTTATGTTATTGCATAGACTAATAAACTCTGGTACCACAGAGCTGCATGTCCGAGTATTATGTTGGTCTTCATCTTGCAGATAATGGTAATTTGTCATGTTGCTCTATCAGTAGAGAAAAGAAGAAAAGGACTCTAGGGTTTTAAGCGTCCTATTTAGAATTTCATTTCAAATCACTTCCTCAGTTCTAGAGTATATGCATTGTTTATGAGGCTTGTCAAAATTTAATTTAAAATTGCTCCCACCTAATCCACACAAAAATGGTACACCTATCCCTTACTTATGCCATGCTTTAGAAAGCTCCAGAATAAAATATATTATCCACAGTCGCAATTCAGCAACATCTCATGTACCTAGCTACACATTTCTTTAAATTGTCAGGTGTTCTGTAAAGTTTTTGGTTATATTGATAACATCCCTCATTTTAAACACTTGGATATGTCAACATATTTGCACTTTTGAGCTTTGATTGCATATCAGTCTGCAACGGGAATTGGAGTGGTGAGTCCTACCCCCAGTATTATGGTTTTGGGTAAGCTTCTCATTGCTCATCATTGAGTCAGCTTCTTTTTTAAAGTACATTCATCTCAGAGATGCTTTGCGTCTCAATTTTTCTGTTGCTCCACTGCCTTCATTCATTTAAACACTGATTTCATCTAGACCTTCTTGTTTGACATGGTGTGTGGCTTGTTTGAGAAGGAATTTAATACTGATAAATACAAATAGCACATTGTTCTCTTTAATGAAGAATTTTAATACAAAATTATGGTTTTAATAAACCACTGAAAGTAGCACCTAATATACTAATGAAGCTATCAAGGTAATTTTACAATCTGTTTTCATTGTACATGTCCTTACTGACTCCGTACCCTCAGGATTATTCTGGACTCAAGCAGTTCATCCCTTCTAGCAACCTGTTATTTGTAGGACTGAGTTTTACAACATTTGAAAACTAAGGTGTTATTTTATTTGGAGAGTTGAATAATAAGTGAGTTAAGGGTTCACTGAACAATAACCCTGACCTTCTTTCACATGACTGTACGGTAGCTTTCATGACCCACCACTGACTTCCTGTCATGTCAGGTTTCTAATTAGGCTCACCCCATTTTGGTATTCTCATAAAACGCAGGGACAATAACCCCACACTGCTCTTGCTTGATGATCCTCTAATTAGAGATAACTATTTTAGGCAGTTTATAGTATTAGTTAATAAGACAGGTGGGAGAAAAGGGAAATGCTGTCTCTTTCACATCACTATGCTCAGAATATACTTCAGCAAACAGCTGGGTTAGTGCATTGATTTTGAGAGTCCTGCCTTCAAAATGCAGCATTTCTGGAAACATCATCCCACCCGGCCTGACCTAAGCCCTTTGAAGTTAATGGAAGGATTCCTGTTGATTTCAATGGATGCTGGATCAGGCCCAGTGTCAACCCCTTAGTATTTTTTACACTGCAGTGTCTTCCCCCATTGAAGAGATTAATCATGAAGTGGAGTCAAGTAATGCTGCACAGAGACATTGGGGATATCTTTGAACACCTCCTCATAAAATAGTGGCCCCCACAAACCTCTTTTCCACTTCAGTCAGGGATATGCACATATTTTGGAACAGGTTACTCCATAGAACTGTGCTTACATTGAAGAACCTTGATAGTGCCAAAGACCCGCAAGACCTAAAATTCAACCTGCAAGTTCCACAAATGTATGAAGTTAGTAAAGGTGCATAAAGATAGATAGATAGATATAAAATCAGATATATAAAATGTCCTACGCAGTCCCTTGTCTGTGTTTTTATCTTAAAGGCACTAATTCTTCACCAACACCTCATTAAAAAAACCATGTTCTTAGCAGTAGCACTTGAAAGAATTCAGCATCAAAGGAGGCTGTGGAGCCCACAGGTAAGGAACTATCAGTGAAAAGAGCAGGGCTTTTATATATAAACAGAAGCATCAAATGCCTTGAAGGAAAAAGCCACAGGCAAATATCTAATTGAGGTATATAAAGTCCTTAATGAAACAGAAAATGCCAAGTTGAGTTAGTATTTTTAGACCATAAGAAATTATGAGACAAGGCATGTGGGAATGCAAATTGAAAAAAAAATGAATTCAGAATAAAGATCACTGGAACCAAGTCCCTCAGAAAACTGTAATGAGTAGAATTTCTAAGTGAACAAGATTGCCAAGACGGACACAATGGGGATCACTGAAGGAACACTCAGAAATGCTATGGGGCAGGAGCACACAGTGGAAGGAGGGTCACACGAAATTAACTTCCGTTATTTCCATGAAAATTATGGCATACCCAAGTATGGCAGTGTGCATTTGAGCTTATGGTTACCTAAGGAGCTGCATCCCCATACTGGGGTCCTCACTGATCAGCACACTGAATATGGGGCTGTAATAAATACAACTGAAGATCTTGTGGTTTAAATTTAGATGTCATTGTTTCATGTATGTGAAGAAAATAGCTCTCCGATCTAGGGTGTGGCTACATTTCAAGATGGACAAGTAATTCCTAGCTCAAGGAGATATAGCCACGCTAGCTCAGATCAAGCTAGCATGCTAAAAGTGTAAGTGTAGCCATGGCAGCGCGAGCTGCAGAAGGGTCTAGCTTCCCCAAATACATATGCATTCAAAACACTAGGTATGTATACAAGGTAGCAAGCCAGCCCTACTGCTGAAGCTACACTTGTACTTTTAGCACGCTAGGTCGATCAGAGCTAATGCGGGTACATCTCCTTGAACTGGAAATTAATTCTCCCACTCCAATGAAGACATACCCTTAGAGAGTAAATTTTCTCTAGTCTGTAGTATGTATTATAGATTGTGTTAGTAGCATCACCAATTATTAAGGTTGCTGACACTTCCCATTAAAAGAGCCTGTTTTCAGGGGCTTATAACTTTGCGAGATTTTAACAGTTTGGACTGAAATTTTATATATTGAGTGTTGCCTCAGGCTAAATTAATTTTTTTTGGGGGGGGGGGGGGGGGGAGAAATCAGCCCAAATTGTTCAGCCATTCCTGAGACCAAGACTAGGAGAAAACACTTTGTTTTGCCCACATTAAAAAATTCTCATAGCTTTTTCTTTGAAAAGCTCTCACACCTCCATGCTTTGAAACACGGACTTGAAATTTGGCAGAGTGGCCTATGTATCAGGGATGTGCCTCTGAAAAGTTCACCCACACATTTGGCCAGGTGATAAGGCTCTGAAAAACTGAAGTTCACACATGCTCAGTAGAGACATCTTTGCTTTTTTTTAAGTTAATTTTTTAAGCCAAGGTAGAAAAGGACTGGGCAAGGACCAGTTGGAGGGGACATGGCAGAAGGAGTTAAACTTAGGGCAGTAAGAGTCTGTGACCACTACCGCACCCTCCCATTCAGATCATGGAATGGAAGCAATATTGTTGAGTCTAACCCTTCATCTGCAATATAATTAGACTGTATCATAATACATGTACAAAAAGGGGGCCCAAATTAAAGTGGTACAGGCAACCTTAATTCTGGCATTTTCTATCTCCTGAGTTGACTTCACAACCTTAATAGTGTTATTTTAATGTAGTTTTTGTGTGTATGTGTACAATATTTACTATCCATTTGTATTTGTCCTGTGGTACAAAATCAAGTTTTCACCCAGAGGCAGTGTGATGTCACCTGCATCTTCACAGGTAATATGATGACAGTGCACAACTGCAATGCATGAGGACTCCCAAAATAAATTCAGGCCTTGTTAAACAACAGTTAGCAACTACATACCATTGAATAGTCCTGGGCTAGGGTTGTAGAATGCAAAATAGACCTGTGAAAATTGGGACTGCCCTGAAAATTTCAGGACAAGTGATAACCAGTGTTGAACTGGAGCCGGTTCACACCGGTTAGCTAGAACCGGTGGTTAAATTTAGAAGCCGTTTTAGAACTGGTTGTTGAGCGAGGGACAACCGGTTCTAAAAGGGCTTCTAAATTTAACTGGCCAAAAGTGGCGCCTTAGGCGCAGACTCCATGGGAGCTCCAGCCCTAGAGCACCCAAGGGGAAAATTTGGTGGTGCAGAGCACCCACCGGCAGTTCCCCGCCCCACTCCCAGCCCCAGCTCACCTCCATTCCGCCTCCAGGTCCTCCCCCGAACGCACCGCCCCTCTCTGCTTCTCCGCCACCCTACCCCCGGCTTCCCACGAATCAGCTGTTTGCGTGGGAAGCTGGGGCAGGCTGAGAAGCAGGCCGCGGCTTCCTGCTCAGGCCCAGGGAGGCGGAGCAGAGGGCAGCTGGGGCGGGAGGGGCACGAGGAGGGCTGCCCGCCCCGCAGCAGGTAACCCGGGAGGGGCCGTGCAGGGGAACCGCTTCCCGCCCCAGCTCACCTCCGCATCCCTCGGCCTGAGTGTGAAGCCACCGCCTGCTTCTCAGCCCTCCCAGGCCTCCTGCCGAACAGCTGATTCGTGGGAAGGGGGGGTGGAGAAGCAGAGCGGGGCAGCGCGTTCAGCGGAGGAGGCGGAGCGGAGGTGAGGTGATCTGGGGCCGGGCGCGGGGCGGAGAGCTGCCGGTGGGGGCTCTGCACCCACCAAATTTTCCCTGGGGTGCTCCAGCGCCTAAGGTGCCACTTTTGATGTGATCAGTGCGGGAGCGGCCACTCCCCCTGCTCCCCCCCTAGCTGCGCTCCCCCACCCCTAGGAGCCAGAGGGACCTGCCAGATGCTTCCTGGGAGCTGCCCCAAGTAAGCACTGCCAGAACTCCCCACCTCGCCCCCGGCAGGTCCCTCTGGCTCTTAGGGGTGGGGTGGGCACCCACTATGGTGCCCACGAAACCCTCCTGCCTGGTTCTGGGGGCAGACGGGGACAGGGGAGGGGGTGGATGGGGCAGGGGTTCTGGGGGGGGGCATCAAGGAACACGGGGGATTGGATGGGGCAGGAGTCCCAGGGGGCGGGGGTGGGCAATGACCCCCTCGTGGGGTGAGGAGGGAACCCGTTGTTAAGATTTTGGCAGCTCAGCACTGGTGGTAACCCTAGTAGGAACGGCTAGGAGACCTGAGGTTGTTTAAGACTCGAGATTAGAGCTGCGTCAAATTTTTCCTCTGAAACTTTTTTCTAGAAAAAAAATATGCAGACAAGGTAATAGAGCTTTCCAAGACTATTATACCCTGTAGGGAAAATAATTCCTTGTTCTTAGAGAATGAGGTTGGGGGGTTGATTTGTTTTTTAATAATTACAAAAGGATAATCTAACTTTATAAGTAAAATAAACACCTTATGATCACAGCCAGGATTCTTTTTGGTGACTCAGATCCACATGATTTGTTCTCCCTGTTGAGGAATTAAACTCTGTGTCTAGAAAATCATTCTTACAGCGATTTAATATTGCAGAGTGTTCAGGAAATGGCCTCTTTTAATTTAATGTTTAGACACGTATGCCAACAGCAGTTTAGTTTTAGACATCATAATAGCCTCATTATCAGACAACATGGTGGGGATTTCCATTCTTCATCTGGGAAAATCCAAAATAAAATGCAAAAGTTTCACTTTTTCATACAGTGCCAAAGCTTTATAAACAGTGTCTTTGAAGAAATGTTATCAGCATGGTTCCGTATCCTTAATCGTTTATCTAGTAAATAGTTAACAGTCTAGTAAAAACTCAGAGAAACAATGGGAAATGTCCAAAGGCAAAGGTCTTTGGATTCAAAACTTCTACATATTTCATTCATGCATTAACAACTCAGAAGGATCATTTGATCAAAAATCAGTTATGAACAGTGAGCAAACAGAAGCTGAGCCATGCAGCTTGCCATAAAATGGCTGACGCTCATTTTTCTACTGATTTTAATGGAGGGTCTTTTGGAACACTGTCTTGTGTTATATGACACATGCTTATTCAAACACAAAAGAAAACGAGGACTCAATCACAAGGCTCAGCACAATGCAAAGATTCTGGAACTGCTTCTCTGTTGCAGTAAGGAGCCTTTATATCGCTCTGGTAGCGTAAAGGGCGCAAAAATGGTCTGTGGGAGGGTCCCTCTTTGTAAATCCCCTCTGGTGTAGCACTGTTAGAGCTGCTGCCATCCACTGTCCTTGGTGTGAAGGGGCAAGTTGGGGGCACGGCTAGAACACCGGATGATAAAGCTATTCTCTGTGTGTCGCGGCCCACCGGGGGTTGAGTAGACCTGAGGCTCTTCTAACCTACATTGGTGGTTGTGCACCAACCCCAAATGTCCCCAGACCACAGGAAGCACAAAGATGTCTCATACCCAACTTTGCCCCCCTGCTGCCCTCTATTCAGGGTCTTAGCCATGGAGGGACTGAGAACTGGGGCCTCTGTTTCCTAGGCCCTAATTTATCATTTAAATTGATTATTCTGATGCTGACAATGGTTACAACTTCCCTTTGTAGGTAGCTGGTAAATTCACCCCGAAAGGGACTTTTAAAGATTTGTGTAATATTGGAATAAATGTTCATATAAGCTATAAAACATTTCCAATAATAAAGGCATTTTATTATTGGAACCCAGACCCTCTTAAGATTGAATCTTGGCTCTGACTTTTCAGACGTGTGTACTGGTGACCTGCAGCTCCCACTGATTTCAGTTGAAAATGTGGGAGCTCAGCATCCTTGAGAACCAGACCCAACATAGAATCATAGAATATCAGGGTTGGAAGGGACCCCTGGAGGTCATCTAGTCCAACCCCCCGCTCGAAGCAGGACCAATTCCCAGTTAAATCATCCCAGCCAGGGCTTTGTCAAGCCTGACCTTAAAAACCTCTAAGGAAGGAGATTCTACCACCTCCCTAGGTAACGCATTCCAGTGTTTCACCACCCTCTTAGTGAAAAAGTTTTTCCTAATATCCAATCTAAACCTCCCCCACTGCAACATCTTTGTCCTATGCCCTTCAGCTCAACATGCATTTAAGGTATTTCTTATAAATCCGGAAAGCCCAGTTAAAACCAAGAGAGATGGAGAACTAGCAATACATCTGCCAACCATCACCCTGATCACTTTGCTTGGGTGTTGTGTCCCATTTCCCCCTCACCTTTCATCTGCTTTGTATCTTTCAGAACATAGGTTCTTCAAAGCAGGGTCTTTCTATATGTATATATAGCACCTAGCAGATTTTGGTTAATGAGGGTTATAAAGAGAGTAGTTGCACAGGATAGAACTCAGGAGTCATAATATCAAACTATTTTATCAGTACAGTACCAATTGTTAGGGAGTATTGTTACTCTTACAGGTTTTGTTTTGTTTTTTCGGGTGACATCTGCTTTATTGGGTGAGGTGTGGCATTTAGGAGTTAGCAGTGGGCATTTAGGAGTTTGGCTTCTTCTTGCCAAAGCCCCGATTGTACTGCATGTGTCTCTCGGCACGGCCAGTCTCCTCCTCCTTCTTCTCTTGCTTGGCAACCTTGGGAGTCTGGCCTCTCACCTTCCCAGCACAAGCCAGGGAGCCATGGACCTTACCATCCAGCATGTGAGCAGCCACCTCCAGGGTGGTAAACTCGCTGATGCCACATTGCCCAATGAGAGATTTGTCCTCCAAGGGAGTTCCACCCAAGAGAACCACCTGATCCTCAGGTGCCGTGCCCTCCAGGGACTCAATCTGAGCCTTAATGTGAGCTACTGTTTCCTGTCCAGACACCTAGGGTGTGCAGCTTCTGAGCACGGATGAACAGCTGCATGGTTCCCGCTATGCACGAGACGCCACCCCCATACGACATCACAGGAAGTGCTTTTAAAAATACTATAATCTTCCACAATAACAGTCTAACACAACAATACGCTGTCATAGGACAATATTTGAGAATATCACAGAGTCACTTTCCTCTCACGCTGATTAAGGTAATTTATTAAAATAAGTAAGCAATATTATCCCTAAACCTAGTCTCTCTCCCTCTGCTTCACTGCAGAGTTTCTGTTAGCACTTCTCCCAAACCCTCTTCTGCCTAGATTCCTGCTATAAAGAAATAGTACTCATCTTCACAAGTAGTGTTTGAGTTATTACTATCGTAATATAGATGCATTGTTGCTAACACACAGGGCTGGGCATCAGAATTGTATTGTATTCAAGGCCTAAAATTCACTGTGTGAATTCAGATGAGTCACTTAAAACTACCTGTCTCACAAATACCATTACAATTTCACAGTCTGCCAAACTCAAGCCCATAAATATTCCATTTTAATTTATCATTTTGGGACAGGGATGCTGCAGAGGGTTGGTGATTTTCCTAAAAAAATTGTTTATCCAACACTAATCTCCACCAAACTAAAACCTATTTCTGAGCACACTTGTACCTCACTGCAATCTTGTCTTATTCACTGTCAATCTAACAGCTGATTGTGCCATCAATAAAAGAGAGGACTTATTTACCACAGGACATGGTTAGGTTTATTTGATATAAAACTCTGCCCATTCCCTGATTGATCAGTGTCACAACAAATCATGAAAGTGAGGAAATGGGAATGATTTATTGCTACAGCTGTCAATAAAATGGGGATATAGATTTTAAAGCTCCTGTAATTTGATTTTATTAAATTTATACACACACACACATATATTACAACTAAAGGAGACTGTTTAGCATATATGCCTATTGACTGTCATATACACAGCTCTACCTGTTTGTGCTAACCAAAACCCAATTTACTTGGATAAGGGCAGAGGGAGTTCATTATTTTTGTATTTAGAAACGTTTCTGCAACTTCAGTTTATGAGATATACATACTCAGTTTCTGATTTGATGGTATTTGCAGTATGGACCCCAGTTTTAATGCTGAATGACACAGGAGGAGGTCTTTGCACTGACAAACTAATTGTGTATGCAGTTGTATTATTGTTTATTGTTTCTATTGTGGCAGCACCTGAGGATTTTAATCAAATGTTAAGGCCCCATACTTTGGTATAGCATTTACTGTGGACATCACATACACCATTAATGTAACTGAATACTGTACATGGCTTCAGTTTCATCCAGTGTCCTGAGATTTCTCTTCTGGCCCTAATAGGACGATAGTTCCTGTATTACATTTTCAACAGTGCAAATTGTATGTTGTGCCTGCACTCTTGTGTGGAAGAAAATATAGATTGACTCTCATTTTATAGCCCCTTTGCACTTTCAGGGATCTGTAAAGTGGTCTTAGAATAAATACGCCCTCAGCCTCTCCATTTCATTCAGTGGTGTTTTTACACTTTCATAGCATCCAACAATCAATAGTGTCACTCATGGATTTAACAGTACTGTTTTCTTTTCCCCAAGTGTCAATGCTCTGACTTCCTTTTAGTGTTGAACGTTGTTGCATGGTGTGTATTTTATATAAAAGTCACTTGAAGAAGGAGCCATTAGGTGGGTGATCTGTCAAAATGCAGTTGTGTAATGTAAGCAAACTGGTGTTCTGACTGATTTTAACATCTAGCTATACAATGTCACCAGGATATAATTCTTCTTTCCATACAACCTGTTCAGCTTCCTAGAATCATTGCGCTGAGCTTTTAATGCTCAATTCAAATCCAGTTAGCTTCATCTCACTTGGCCAGGTCTTATACCCAGGTAGTTCCACTCTTTTCTGTCAGCTCACTCCTGAAGTAAATGAGATCAGAACCTGTCCCTAATCATTCAACCAGCAATCAGAATCAAAGTTTACCTATTAATTAGAAAAATCACCTTATCTAAATAAGGATACTGTTATGACTAAGGGTACTTTTGTCCAAAATAATAAGGTGTTCAACGAATAGGGGTCTGCACTTATGAAGGAGAAGGCAGCAGAATTGGTCGGGAAGGTTTGCCGGGCTTGTAACAGGGAAGAAAGAGACAATGAGCCACAAGCCGCCTCCTATCACCCGCTGCCTGTGTGTCCTATTTTTATAGAGTGTTCACCACTGTAGTATATAATTAATAACCCCTATCTTCAGAAGGGCAAGAGATATATTCAGCCACCTTCCAATGCCCTTGCTATCTGTTGTTGCTTCCTCCCCAAACCTCTGATTCTGCTACTTCCAGAAGGGGAGTAAATTACAGGATGTAATCTCTCCAATTATCTTCCCTGTAGCAAGCCAGGTGTTTGTTTCTGAGTGACTGTTTCTTGCATAGCCACAAGGGTACTGTGATATGCTTTGGGATACAATGTTACTGTCATAGTAAACTCAAGTATTTAACAAAACTTTGCCTAGTATTTGTATTTTCCAAGGTAAATATCAGCAAATTACAGAAATACAATATACGGTCCTGTTACTCAATGCCTGCCTAAAGCAGTATTGGAATCTGATTTTTGCATGGTGCCTTTCATACTGGTATTCAAGCAGTTTGCAGTGGAGTAAACTGATGTAGTGACTGTGTAGGCAGAAGCAGCTGCCATAAGGCTGTTAACAGACTCTGCTTTACCCAAGAAGGAACTGTACCCCATTGCACCCTTATTCTTTTTCAGAAAGGGCAATAAATTGTTCAAGCTGGACAGTCAGAAAGACCTTTGTTCATCCATTCATCCAAAAGATGGAGAGCGCTTGAAAAAAATGAAGCACTCTAGAACTCAGCTTATAGGAAGGAATGACTTAACATTTGTACCTGCTTTTACCCTAGAAACCGATACTGGCAAAAGTGTATAAACTCAATGATACGAGATGATGCCAAATGACAGAGTGCTGTCGTCTGAGCAATGCCATCCCAACTGCTAACGTCATAAACCATGACAAACAGTCCAAAGGTTTCCTTCTAGGTCAAAAACATCTATCAAGGCACTTCTATGCCCCTCTCACCATAGGATCTGAGAGCCTCTCAGACATGAATGAATCACAACAGCTCTAAGAATGGAAATTGAAGTAGAGAGAGAGATCAATGGACTTTCTCACAATCACATAGGAAGTTTGAGAATTGAACCCAGATCTTCCAAGGCCCACTGCATTATCTTAACCACAAGACCAGCCTCTTTTTAAGTGCTTTGACCAAACATACCTCAAACAGGGTAGGTCAGTGAATTATCAATTTGAATATATATCTCCACATAACAAAGCCATGGGAAAACAAAATGATGAATGAAAGAAAATATGTACCCGTTATTTTCCCACCTTGCACAAGGTGGTGACTAAGACAGGAAGACTAATTTTTTTTTTCAAGGGCCTAATTCTGAAGTCTTTAGAACTGCACATACAGTTGAGGGCAGATTTTGGTACAGGGCATCTATTTTGAATGTCTGATCATCCTAAAGGAAAGAGGACTTGGAGATTTTTGTAGCTCCCCACCAAGGAACACTAGCTTTCAGCTAACATATGAAAGAATTCTCATTGGTAATTAAAAGAACAGTGAGTGGCAGCAATATTTTAAGAATGGGCTCACGAAAGGACAAGAATTCCCTTTAGACTTGGAGACACTCTGATTGACAGGATTTATCTGCAGACAGGAGGGGTGAGGGAGTAGCATATTTCTTTACTTTCCCATTTAACAGAAAAGGTCTCCTGTAACCATTATCAAGAGACGAGGCAACGCATTTATACTAAGGTTCTCTCTCGTGGAAATGCATATTTGTTCCTAACCCTACAGATTGGATAAGCGCAGGCTCACAACTTGTGTCATTTGAAGAGAGGAGAGATCATATGGAGGGTTTAGGGATAACTGTACTTGGGAATATTTTGAAAATACCTCTTTTTTTCCCTCTCTCCCCCCAGTCCAGTCCATTCTAAGGGGAAATATTTGCTCTTCAGAAGTATTTTTGAAGGATACTGCCAGGATAAGTGATCTCTGGCAGGGATTATAAAGTAGTGTCCAAAGATGGAGCAGATTCCATCAGAGGCTGGAAATCACCCTCACTTTCCTGCCAAGTCAAGTCAGGTGTTTTGACTAGGAGCCCATCTAGCCCCCTAACAAGGGCACCACTGGGAAAGAGTGAAGTTACCCTCTTTAGTCTGAAGTTGAAATCTGTCATTTTCTGTTATCTTACTACAGTAAGTTAGCTGCTTGTTTGAATTCAAACAGTCTCATTCTTCATGCTTAAGATTTGAATTTCAGCGACACATTCCTAGACTGCCTCTGAGCTCCAGCAGGCATCTGAAGGGACCCTATAATCGGGGGGCAAATGGGTTGTTTTAAATGCAGCAAATGATTCTTTAGGAGGGTTTTGTTTGTTTTTGAAATAGCATAAATACAAAAGACGTATTTTGTATCTGAGGAGGAGGCACAGGTTTGTACAACCACATTTTGAGGTCAGTGGCAAATGCCATCTTTAATCTTTCACAAAGCGGGAGTGGCCAGGAATGACTCAAGCCCTGCATTGATCCAAGCAGACAAGTCAAAGCTGCAACCTGCACTTTCAGTCAGTGTAAACCGACAGTGGGACAGTGCCACACAGTGCGTTAGCAGAAGTTAGGGAAACACTTACAAAGTGTAATTATCACTTAAACAAAGCACACACAAAGCTCAGCACGTAACCATGTGGACTGAGCATTTTCCTCCATTTTCTTACTAAGTCATCAGAAAGTGGTCATAATAAGACTGTCATGTTCCGATGAGGAGTATATTCTCCTTAAAAATGTCTCACTTGAAATGCTATATAAATATTTCATTATGTATATTTTTCAAAGTTAAATATTTGCCTCCCCCCACCTTTTGCAGCCGTAAAGATCATAGATCCTCCAGAATCGTCAGGTGATGATATTTTATCGACAGACAGAACTTTGCCTTTCTTTATTGATTCAAGTGACCACACCACCTTCCTGCCTGAAGAAGTCATCATAGCCACATTACCCACTGACCAAATCACACTACTGCCAGCAGTGATTAGTCCACCTCACAGCCACTCCATTATCATAGATCAGTCCTTTGAAATAACCAGTTCACCAACGCCAGCAGCTGATAGCCGCATCCCTACTGGCTTCAAAACAGGAGTGCAAGATATTGCTGCAGAACTGGACAGAGTCCACACAATGAGCCCAGCAACGATGGATGAAGTAGAGTATGGCAGTGGTTATATTTCCGGGTTGGCGAGCCAGCCAGCAGGAGCCACTCCGGCTCCTACACTGAAGTATGTAACCACTAGCTCCATGACAACGGCAGCCAAAGGCAAAGAGCTGGTGGTTTTCTTCAGCCTGAAAGTAACCAACATGCATTTTTCTGATGACCTCTTCAACAGGAGTTCTCTGGAATACAGGGCACTAGAGCAACAATTCATGCAGCTGGTGAGTAAAAACAGATAGTCTGCGATGTATAGTATTCGAGCACACATTAAAGAAAAAAGATTTTCCTTGTTAGCTTATATTATTGCTCCCCAGATTAGCAAAAGCAATAAAAAGAGACAAGCTACCGCGGTGGGCATTCATCTAGAAAACGGATTTATTCTGACCAGATCAGTAAGCTAAGGAGAAGCTGGAAAACACAACTGTATGAAGTAGAGCACAGTATAGGGCCCTGTCGTCCAGTTTAATAAAACACCTTGAACTACTGTAACAAGTAACTTTTTTTTTAGTCTGTGATGCTGGCTGGGTAACAGATAGCAGTGGCTTGTGAACGAGAATACATGTAAAAAAAAAGAGAGAGAGAAAAATATTTACCTATGCAAGAAACCACACACACACATTCTTGGCAAGTAATTTTAATTGGATTTTTCTTAGCTCCACTTCAGTGGTATGGTAACACTGACTACACCTAATAAATCCAGCATAAGGATTCAATTCTTATCAATCCTTTTAAAATACATCATGAGTTATCAAAGAGAATGTGATTAGATATAGATTTTCCCCAGAGATACTGCTGGACCATTGGACAACAGTAACATGCCTATTATATTGTGCTCTCACTTGCCTGGATGGAACCCTTTGAAAATAATTGAAGTTGGCTTTTTAGTGAGGTGATTTTTCTTTATTCAGACCCATAAATTCCCCAAACACTGTGTTTCATTACAAGGAAAACTAGCGTCCATCCATCTCAGTACACTATTGAGAAAGATGCAAATACAGAGACTAATCAAGGCAAACAGAAAACTGGACTTGGTAGTTAAGCACTATTATTAAAGCCAGAAAAATAAGTTGGTGATTCAGGTACCTGGTAATGAAAAGTGAATATAAGTGAAATTAATTGCAGCTAGGCATTGACGGGGATTTAAAGTAAACCAACTTCCTGTTTTGCAGCTGCTTCCATATCTTCAATCCAACCTTACAGGATTTAAGCAACTGGAAATACTTAACTTCAGAAATGGAAGTGTGATTGTCAATAGCAAAATGAAGTTTGCTAAGACTGTTCCATACAATATCACAGAAGCTGTGCACTGTGTTTTGGAAGACTTTTGCGATGCTGCAGCCCAGCGCCTGAATTTGGAAATTGACAGCTACTCTCTTGATATTGAGCCAGGTAAGCTTGTGTTACTAAAAATGTAAAAACAAAAACTGTACAGCTGACCTTTCATAGCACTGATACAATTGATGGCTTTACCCAACACAACTGGAAAAAAGACATTTTTATTTTAAAGACTATTAATATTGGGCTTCCAGTATGTCAGACTGCCCTTGATCTTTCATTTTAGTAGGAAATTATGGCAACCAGAAATAACTTGGGGATACTTAGAAACTTTCCCAATTATGATAATGTTTATCAGGCTATCAACACACTTTTAAAGTCATCAGCAGTGATTGGAACACATTCCATCTCATAAACCCGATCTCTCCCTGATGCTGTTTATTGACATATTCATTCCTCATTTAGCATCATACTTGTAGAGTCCTATGCCACCATTTTCTCTACTGTTTTCCCATAGAAATTGAAATCACCTCAAAAAAATCTACAGGTTTAAGACATGTTTAAATCTTCTTGAATTAAATTCAAGTAAATCCCCTTTCATTTGTGAAAATGAGAGCCATCTAGTGGAAACAATGGTGTACCACAACTAAATATTCAAACAAACAAATCTCAGCCTTCTGCAAGAAGCAGCCAAAAGACCTGTCAAAGCCATTCGCAAATACCTGCAAGTATTTTTTAATCATCAAACCAAAGTGAAAATATGGCAACAAATTGTGATGGTCACATTGTCCAGCCAGAATTATATTAAGGAAAATGACACAACATTACAGGAAAACATGACACAGTATAGCTCAGAAGAATGCTTTATGCCTAACTCTAACAGCTAAAAAGTGATAGCTTCAAACGCCTGAAAACTACAGTGCTGATGTACACATCGAGTAAAACTTAGCTAGAACCTAGTTCCTGTGGTACTGATGCTGCCTTTGACATCACAGTAAAAAATCACTTCCATGAAACTAAAATATTATAGTTAAAATGGGGAACTTACAAGAGGACATGAAACTAATGTAGATGTTAATATTTTAATCAATGAACTAATTAGATGAACAGCTCTATCACGATCTCTCAGAACCCTACTGAAAAGATTTTAGTTAAAATATCCACTGATATCCTCAGGAAAAATAAGTTCATTTAACAAGCTAAAATAAGCAGCGGGATAAGTAGGAGGAGAAGAAGAGCTCAGATATAGCCTGCTTTCATGAGACTAGCCTTAAAGGTAAAGAACCAGAGAAGAAAAAGACAGCATCTGACTCAGAAAGCAGAATTGTCTCTAACTATGTTCTCCCATGATTCTCCATACAGCATCCTTTACTTTAAAGAATGCATTCCTTTAATAATGTGAGAACAGAAATGTTAACTGATAACTAGGGAGACAGCCAAATGTAATCTGAGATGAATGCACAGTACAATGCATTCAACCTGTTCTCACTACAACAATTACTAAAGGGATGCTAATACAAATTGTATCTTTGCAAGCAAATGCATCTGAACCGAAGAGATGAAGATGTAGGGAAATAAAATGAGAAAGGGAAAGCTCTCCATGTAGCTGTGGAAAAGGCAAGGAAAGAGTAAATATTAACTTTAAAGACTACAAAGAGATGCAGCGGAGAGAAATGAACTACCTGCAGGACTCACTGTTTCCATGTATAAATTACGAAGTGGTACAGATTCCAGCAAGAAAGTAAAACAGGATTGCACAAATATTTAAATGCATGATGTCAGGTTCCCTCTGCTTAACATTAGCCAGACTGCTATGAGGGGATCCAAACACAACTCCACGAACTCTTAGCTTGCTGGGGCTAGACAGAGTTCAGGTATTGTCCCTGGCTTTGGGCCTCTAGGCACACACTCCATGTGTGGCCTTCAAGTCTGACATCCCACTTGACAGTGTGGACCCCGCAGCCCAATTGCCTAGGCCCTGAAACTAGTGCCATATCCTCACGCATCCCCAGCAGCTCTTGCATATTCCCCAGAATCCCACTGGAGTTGTTGGCTTTCTGGTTTGTCTTCTGGTCTACCTCTTCAGGGGCACATGACAGTGAAAGCACAAAGACTTTGCACAGGACTCTAAACACAATTTACTCTTTACTTAACAGCATGAGAAATACACAGCTCTAGTCAAAAGACATGCATTTCCCCTCCATCAGTTACCTCACCATTCTGGAGAGTTCTTTGGGCTTGGACAGAGGCCTCTGGGATGCCTGGGATCCTTCTCCTGAAGCTCAGTGTCTCAGCTCAGAAACATGGAGCCTCTTTCCCTCTCTAGATCAGCTAACTTTCCCTTACCTTGGTTGATCCACAGTTAAATTAGATCCTACTGCTACAAAAGCCTTCGCATTTCCTTCTTTTCTGCCCAAAACTTCCTGTGTTCCCTCTTTCTCGCTCACTAAAATGACCCTTTCTTTTATAAACTGCAGCACCCTTTTTCAGGTGACTTCCTTATCAGCCTCAACAGGTGATCACACATCCCTACCAAGAGACAATGCTAGCAAGCAACCTCTCCTCTGACAAACCAGTTCTCCTAGGTAAAAGGCCAGTCTTTTGTCTCAAGGTTTTCACCTGAATAGACAACTATTTTAGTAGCCAACCATTGTCCCTCATCTGGTAGGTACGTGCTACAGGTCTGTCAGCAAATAGTGGATCCCACATCCAGATAGAGGCATTCCAAGATACAACAATTTCATAACAACCACCAGAATTCATAAGTTGTACATAAACAGATTCCCCAACTCATTAGCCATGGAAATGGTCCGCCCGTAGTCTGGAAAGCATGTTTTTCTAAGGCCCAAGTAGGATCAACATGACTCCAACCTGAATCAGTCAAGAGTCTGATCACTACCTTGAAACACCATTTTGAAAGTAGTAAGTGAACCTATCAATTCTACTTTGTCCTTAGCGAACAGAAATAATGGTAAATCCTTATTTCATGGCTGGTATTCCTTACATGAGCACAAAAAGCAAGCTTTCATGACTGGTATTCCTTACATGAGCACAAAAAGCAAGCTTCTTGAATATTGTAAAAGTCAATTTTAACGGTTTAAAAAAGCATTCTGAATATATGCCCCACCGTTTGTGAAGAAGAGTGAATAAATTTCACATCAGAGGTACAGTGTCATCAGGAATGATGTTGATGGAAGTGGTGGCTTCTCCATTTCTTGCAGTCTTCAGATTAAGACTGGATGCCGTTGTAGACGATATGCTTTATTCAAATGCAGGTTATTGGGCACATTACAGGAGTAACTGAATGAAATTCAAAGGCCTGCAATGCACAAAAAGGTCAAACAAGATAATCTAATGGTCTTTCTGGCCTTAACAATCTACGAGTCTAAGCATAATCCTAATTCTATTATGTCTATTACACACACACTTTTTTCCCAAAAATATTTAATCAAAGTTTCAATTTATTTTGACAATTTTATGTATTTATTTTATTTTTACTTATAAGCAAGGTAAGATAGACACTAGTGAGAGTCATCTAGTCAATAACTAGCCTTGTAAAATGCTGCTGGGAGTCAGGATGACATATTTCAATGGATCCAGCTAGTATTTTTTGTTTCTATCTAACAGGCTTTTTATTTTATTTTTTTAAGAGAAAAATTGTTTCTCTGTGAACATTGATACAGAATTCCACTCCAGGCTAAAACCTGTTTAAGTTATTTCACTTCCTTCTGTAAAATAAAAGCTAACAATTTTTGATTCACAAACTTATTGCTTTGCTACAAAATGATTTTTTTAATTTTCATTCAAAAATTATTAATACAGTAAAGAATTTTTTCTATTACATTTAGACAGGGATTTGTCAGCCTTTACAGATATTTACTTAATTATTATTGCTGACACAATGTGTTTTGTTTTGTTGTTTTGGTTCAGACTTAGTACAATACAAAGTTCTTTGTTCCAATAACAAAGTGGATGCCAAAGTGATATCATCTTATGAGTACCAAAGATGATTTAAAACGGTCTCCCTAGTCTTTAATTTTACGGAGAAGCTAATCATGGAATTATATAGAAGGTTAGAGCTGAAAGAGACCTATTGATCATTCAATCCATTTCACTACTTGTATAGGCAGATATGAGCACCTTAAGCATGGCTGAGATTTTCAGTGCCACCAGGGAGGACTCAGTGTTCAGTTCTCATGGAAATTGATGGCACTGGTCAGCCATATCCTCTAAAAGCTTTGAAAATCTCAACCAACAGGTTTATAGTTATTAGTAGGTAGGCTGTCCAATGTGAATCCTCTTTTGAAACTAAAGATTTGCCTTTCTAGGAAAAATAAACAGACGGCCCATTATTGCGGAGATAACATCCCCGGCTGACATTTTAAGAGCTGTTGATAGTTAATCTTTATACAATAGACCCATGCTGATCTCTACAGCTATGGTAAAGGCTGCATTTTCTCAGTTCGGTTTAACAGTTCAGGCTTCTCATATGCACCTTTGAGGCCCTGTTGAATTGTTTGCTATTCATTAACTGTATCCTCGGGGCTAAGGAGTTAGCCTGGCTCTCATCTCCCTCCTCCTCTCCCATACTTCCTTCCAGGTGCCAAATGATACTCCTACACTGGATCTAGCCTTCCTCACCAGTGCCTCCATCTAACAGCCGGGTCATGCTGGGAAAACTCATGCTGAGTCCCCTGCTGACTTTTTGAGAGAGGCTGGGGATGAAACCTGGCAACAGGAGGAAGCAGGGCAAGGCAGTCCACAGGAGAATTAGAGGTGCTTGGGAGGAGGAAATATGGCTTCAGGCTGCAGTCCTGGCTTTGTCCTTTCTTCTAGCATCCATAGACCTTCATCTTCCCCAGTACAGTGTCTCATGGCAGCCTCCTTCCCAAACCCAGAAAACAAGCAAGTGGTGATGGTTTCATACACCTCATGAAAGGAGATTGTCCTAAAAGGTAAACCACCTTACTTCCACAAAGCCATTCACACATGGATCTCCCCTCGAGAATGCCACCATTTCTAGCTAGTAGTGTCACCCTGTGTACAACATACAGGGACAGTGCAGTTTTTTCCTTGCCCTTAATCAGATTGCAAGCTACTTGTGACAAGAATCACATTTCTTGTATATATATGTGCAAACATAGTACTAGCGCTCCCCAAAAGTAAAAGATGATGGAATCAGAATACCCACATGCAAAAAAGACTCTCCAGTTCAAACATAAAAACATGACTCTGAATATGTGGGAAGGAAACCGATTGTGCAAGAAAATATAACATAGCAGTTTTCTGTGGTATCTGAGGAAAGAAAAATGTACATATTCCTTTTATGCTGAGATATCCCCACCAATTGATATAGAAGGAGCCTGGCTGTAGTGAATCTCTTTTGTTCTCTGTAGCTGCCACAAGTTCTGCCAAGTACACTGAGATAATGCATCAACGCATCCACTAATAATGTCTCTATCTTATTACAGCTGATCGAGCGGACCCATGCAAATTCATGGCATGTGATGAATTTTCACAGTGCATAACAAATGAATGGACAAAAGAAGCAGACTGCCTTTGTAAATCTGGTTACGCAAGCCGAGATGGACTGCCATGTCGGAGTCTATGTGAGATGCAGCCACATCTTTGTGTTAACGGCGGAAAATGTGAATTAGTTCCAGGAAAAGGAGCTGTCTGCAGGTAGGCAAATTATATTTCTCAATAATTCTGCTGAACAATAGTTCCTGAAAAATCAGTTACACAAAGAGTTGGAATTGAGATTACCCTTTTTCAGGAGTATCAAGAGCAAGCCAGCGAGTATAAAATTCTAGACATTTTGATCTAGATTGTGGTATTGTTCCATTGACAAACTACCTTAGACCATGAAGAGTTCCACTGAAGTCAGTGGGACTATTTAAGGATTCAAGTACTGCACAATATCAGTAAAAGCATCACACAGTCTAGTTCTTTATTAGAAAGAGTACATTTATTAGAAAGGAAGCATCATTGACCTTGATTACAAATAACTTGAAATGATATTCTTCTTGGTGGTTCTTGATTTTCAAAATGCAACTATTCTGACATTTTGGAAAATCAAACATCAGTAGTTCACATTTTTTGCTATTGGTAAATAGGTATATCTGTGAGGAATTAACTTTTGGCTGGTTTGTATGAAATACATTTTAAAATACTATTGTAAGCATATATATATGGCATCCACCACTATAATAGCTGGCCAACTTACAAGGCATATGTTGAGACAGTCAAGATCTTTGTATGATCAAACTTTGTATGCCCAGAGTTTTCAAAGTAATCAAGTGAGCCAGGATTCCATTAGTTGGGAAGGCATGATGTTTCTTGCAACTCTTTGCAAATTTGACCAGACATCATAAATATTTCCACAGGTAGCAAATTCAGGAGTGTGGGCCAGTTACTGAGAATGTCATACAATCCAGATACACAAACTTCCCCTTATGGCACCAAATTCTAGTGTTCAAAGGGAGTGTAGATTGTACAGTAGGTCAAAGACTATGAGGCTCTTACACAGGATGTCCAGAACCTGAGTGTTACCTGGCAGTTGATTGACTGCCATTGTAACAAGCAGAGTACAGATCTGATTAGCCCTGTCAATCATTCTTAGTACTGACCTCAAGAGGTCAGTATATGCTAATTAGAGCATTTAATATCAGCTACAAACAATAAGAACATTGAACAATTTCTGCATATCATCATGACTGTAGAAGAATTATCCACTACATTGTATACGGTTAGTGTTTAAAATGTACAATAGTTGAGTTACCTTAACTCTTTTTGCCCCTGTTGGCTTCTTAAGGCCACATCTACACTACCCGCTGGATCGGCGGGTAGCGATCGATCTATCCGGGATCTATTTATGGCATCTAATGTAGACGCGATAAATCAATCCCCGATCGCTCTGCCGTCGACTCCAGAACTCCACCAGGGTGAGAGGTGGAAGCGGAGTCGACGGGGGAGCGGCGGCCATCGATCCCATGCCGCGAGGACGCGAAGTAAGTGATTCTAAGTCAATCTAAGATATGTCGACTTCAGCTACGCTATTCTCGTAGCTGAAGTTGCGTATCTTAGATCGATCCCCGCCCCCCCTTAGTGTAGACCAGGCCTGAGAGAAGAACGGGATGTTGACGCTTGAAGCTCAGATTGAGTTCTGAAGGGACACTGCTGAATTCCCTATATGCAAACTCACGGTAGCAGACTTGCTGTATTTTGCAACGATAAAGTTAGCTTGGATCTAATGTCCATAATATATCAACCCAAGATCATGATTTTGCAGGGTCAGAATTTTGTCCAGAGAGTCAAATGGCCTAGCTTAAATGCAGATAACGAACATAATGAGAATGCAAGTTTATTAAAAATAATGAATACAATGCCTTGAATTGTGTCTGGTTACATACTTATATAATGCCAGGATAAACTTTAAAAGCTTGTGCAAGCAAAACCAAGAAAGGTATGAAAACAGCAGATCATTGATTCCAATGGAAGTACTTCCAAGTAAGAACTTGGTAAGGCATGTCGAATTCAGTCCAATGTTTGCTTCATTTTCAAAACTACTTCAAACCTCACTGATTTCCACTTCTGATAATTTATGAACCTACATTCTCATAGAAAAGCCAGAGGTCTCACCCGACATCTTGGGAGAGGTTTATTTTATAGTAAAGTAGCATAAAGCTTTAGACAGCACTTCTCAAGTTAGAGGTCACTGATGAGCAGTGTGTAGGAAAGATTTAAAAAAGAGATATCATTAGAGAGGGAACAAATTTCCAGGGCATTCAAGTGCAAGGTTTGGTTTGGCCTCATTATAGAGCTAGGAATCAGCCACAAAGCTCTGTTCTATATGCAAACTTCCTTAAGATTCAGGGGTGGGGAGAGAATACTTCAGTCTCCAATTGTTTTATATTAATCATCATGAACTTGAAGATATAGTCTTCCATGTATTATTAATCATGCTGCTTCACATGGAAGGACCCTTTTTGATTAATTACAATGAGAAAACTGTTCTTATACTTGTTGGCAGTTTTCCCTGTATTTTGGACACAAGAACTTTGGATTTCCTGCCCTCAGTCTTATTTTTATGTATATTTTTGCTTTTCCCCCTCTTCCTGTTTAGATGCCCTGTACGTAGGCACCGGTTTTACCAAGGAGAGCGCTGTGCAAAGTTTGCTCCAGAACCTATACAACCCTTCATTTTAAAAGCTGTGGTTCTTAGCTTATTAAGCCTTGTTTCTCTTGTCATCATTTTAATTGTTAAGATAAGAAGAAAATACAAATACCAGACTAATTTGGAGTAAGCAGCTCATGATTTTTCCCTTCACATTTTAAAATTAATTTTCAATTATGTTCCTTAAGTTACAGAGTCTTATATAAAACAAAAATGTTCTGCATTATAGAGGTCCTGCTCCCAACAACTGTGGCACAGAAAATGCTGTAAGAATTAATCCCATTTTTGAACATGATGAGCCCATCACTAGCTTTTGCAATGTGCCTTGTAGTGTAAGTGCTTGTGTCAGTTCTTCAGAGATCATTAACCAAGGAACATTACACAAATATGAAAAAACAACTCAGTGTGAAGGTAAAATGCATGCACATACATTCTCATCCTCTCCAAAGTAACATGTCCACTTTCGTGCATTAACTTTACAACTAAATCAGGTTTGGGTTTGTTTGTTTGTCCTCTGGGAATTGGTCCTGCTTTGAGCAGGGGGTTGGACTAGATGACCTTCTGGGGTCCCTTCCAACCCTTATATTCTATGATTCTATGATTCTCTTGCCTTAGCTATTTCAGAGCTAAAAATACTAATCCCTAAATTTACTAATAACCTATAATATTTACTTGTGCATAGGTTTTATAATAGAACTTTAGAAATTACCTTTCTACAGCTCTTCTGCATGGCTTTGGCCGTCCATTCTATCCTGATGACTTTCCTAATCATTAGTGCAAGAATTAAGCCTGAATATCCTTGTTTTAATGTTGTAGGTCACCAGATGATATTACAAAACCAAGACTGACAAGCTAGTGTCTGAAATTCTGGAGTTCCAGCATCAGCTAGGTAAGAAAGGTTTGTGACTCCATTTTCAAGAAAAGTGTACCATTTTATGTTTATTCTCAAGTTTACCATTTGTAGACGTGACTGAGAAACCTGTCCATGTACTAGTTTCATATTCCTTTTGAAGCTGAAAAGAAACATGTATTTTTTGGTTGAAAATGACTTTTCCTTTGGGAGCTTGATAAGTTAGCCACATTCTATTTTGAAGTGCTTTTATGCAATACTGTGCCATTTTGTATGCCAGCTTTCAAAAGCAGTAGTCTCTAAAAGACACTAAAAGACACAAACAAAAGAACTAATGTTAATAGGAATAGTAGTCATATACTTTCACTTATTAATGCAATGTAAGGAGCTGCAAATTACTTAAATTAGGCACAAGACCTTCATACAAAAGGCACCTACATTTGAGTTTGAACAATACACTGTATTTTACTTTGTGTCTATCTATACTTCAAAATGTGTGACAGAGTACAGAATCTCTTGCTTGTATGCAACAAAAAGATCTAACTAGGAAGGGTAGAAACTTGATTGAGCTGAGAAGTTCTCTCTATACTGTCAAGCTATGTCTTCTTTCTTCCTCTAGCCTTAGTCCCATCTATATGGGGTTGGCTCTGAGTCCTTCTTTTCCATCCCAGTCTGTCTTAAAGCAGTTCCTCAGAAACTCTGCAGTATGATATCCATCCATCCAGTTTTGGGTCTTCCAACCCTTCTCTTACCCTTCACTTCTAAGTTTAATGTCCTGTTCCTGTATATTCTGCCAATCTTCTTTTCACATGCCCAAGCCAGCTAAGCCTGGATTCCTTCAGTTTCTCTGTAAATAGTACCAGCTTCAAAATTCCCCAATTCATTTGTTCAAACGTGGCCTATCATTGTAACTCCAAGCATCCATCTTAACATTTTCATTTCCACTGCATTCAAGATCTGCTCTTGTCTCTTCCTCAGTGCCCAGCATTTTGAGCCATACAAAAATGAAGGCTTAATACGGTCTTGTAGGTCTTACTTTCAGTTTGATAGGCATTTTCCTAGCATAGACCACTCCGCTCACTTCTCTCCATTTAGTCCAGGCCTTTCCTATTCTGCTTGTTGAGTTCATCATTGAGTTCAACATTATCCTGTGTTATTGAACCTAGGTACTTGAACTTCTGTATCTTTGTTGGTGGCTGGTCCCTCTAGACTTGCAGTCTCATTGTCTTCAAGATATCAAGATACCCCTCTAATGCATCGAGCACCAATGTGAACAAAGAGAGGTTTCGCGCCAAGCCTTGATGTACTCCAACTCTTACTAGAAGCTGTTCAGTTTCTCCACATGGCCTAACTATGGTAACAGCACCCTCTGATGTGCCTTCAGGTATCTGTTTCATTCTCATACACCAAGAGATGACTTCTCTCAGAACAGGGTCATATAAACCTTCTCAATATTGACGAATACTACCATGCAGGGATTTCCTCTTTTTTCTGATATTTTTCCACATGTACTATTCATGAAAAGATAGCACCCATTGTTGATTTGCCTGGCAGAGAGCCAAAGTTATTGTCACTGAAGTTGTGTTGGTTTGTTCCTTCAAAATATTCCACTATTATAATTTCTCTGAATCATATCCTGCAAAAGAACAGATTAATTTACTGGATTACCAGAGTAAGAGAAGCAGAAAAATTTAGTGATTTCTTTTCACTGATCTTCACCACTCAGAGGCTGTTGAGAAAATACCTACCTCAGGCTTATTCTCTTCAAGTAATAAAGATGAGGCACTGTTATAGAGGTGGTGCTGGAACACACTGGTAAAATAAAGATCTGTAAGTCACAAAGGTTGGACTATATACACTCAAAAGTTCTGAGGAACTGGACAGTGAAGTGACTGAGCTCAGCTGCTAACAAAAATAAGTATACTCTTAAATCAGCTACTATAGTTGAGAATTAAAAAGTTGTGTATGTCGTACCTGTCTTTAAAGGAGGCACTAGGGTGATTATAGAAATTATAGACCAGTAAGCCTTACTTCCATACCAGGTGAACAGGTGGAAATCTTAAAACACATGGTATTATAGAAATAAACTAACACAACTTCTCCGAAGAAAACCATGCCTCTCTAATCTATTAGAATCCTTTGAGTATGATAGTGGGTAAAGGAGACATGGTTAACATTTTATTTGAATTATCAAAAATACATTGACAAAATTCCTATCAAGATTAGGACAGCTAGATAGTTATTGGGTGAGAGCTGAAGTATGTCACAGATTACAAACTGGCTAAAATAACAATAGGAATACTTGGCTAATTTTCACTATGGCTAAAGTTCACAGTGTAGTGCCCCAGGATTCCATGCTAGGACTGACGCTTATTGCATTTGTTAGTGACTCGAAAAAGGTGCTGCAGAGAGAGGAGGCGGCAAAAATGTGCAGAGGACACAAAATTATTTGTGTTAGTTAGTATTGAAGCAGCAGCTGGGGAACTTTAGTGGGACCCAACAAAGCTAAATGAATGGGCAGCACAAAGGCTCAGTTTTACAATCTGGAGAATACATATTGACTTGGGCTGGGGTTTTCAAAGGAGACTACAGATGTTAGACATCCAAATCTTCTTGACTTTCAGTAGGACTTGCATGCCTAAACACGCTTTGGTCTCTTTGACAATCCCAGCCCAGATCCTAAAGAAATCATTTTATCAAGGCTTGAAAAAAGGCCCAACTCCTTCAAACAAGTGTGTGGTAGATAGAGATGGTAGAAGTGAAGGCTGTTCAGTACACCTTCACCATAGTCAAAGATAATTCTGAGTTCATAAAGGGGTACGTGAAAATCCAGTATATAGTGAAGAAGTTGAAACAACTTCTTTAGTCTCTACATAAGCTTGAAAATTGCTTTCACATGAAGTCTTATGATTACTAAGTGTGATTCCAAAAGCAAGGATGTGACTGTTTGGAAAAAAACCCTGCTAGTAACCCAGAAATCAAGTGGTCAAACGAAAGGATTCATGACTATGAAGAACCAGACCCTTATTCTGAAATGAAAGATCCGTGCTCAAGATCAAAACCAAGTTAACCTTGAACAGGGCTAACCAATCTGAAAGCCACAGCCTGTGCTAGGGGGATCAGGATCACATGGACTCTGTCCTTTCTCCCTCAGAATATTCCGTAATGGAAGGAATAAGGGAAAGCTATATGTGAGTCTTGCTCCTCTATGCAAAAGCAGCATATCGGACACTGAAATTTGGGTTCATGCCTGCGCTCAAGCAGACCAGACATTTCATGTTGTGACTTCAAGCAAGCAAGACCAAACCTAGATCACCTCATATGTCAAAAGTCAAACCTACAACAGTCCTTAGGAGACTATCCAATGTTGATCTGATTTTTTGCAACCTAAGCCATCTACTAAGTTGCTTTTCACTCCTGCTAGGCGTAGAACTGAAGAAAACATCTCTTTCAAAATGCACCATTTGTGTGGAAGTATGTAATAGGGGAGATAATATATTATTTAAAGAATCAAGAAGGAGCTTTATCACAGTATTGCCTGTCAGAATTAATGATGCCTGCCTTCTGATCAGCAGGAGTGTTTGAAGCAGCCACACATTACTCACAGCTGCAAGAGGTTTGTCTGAAGTCTAAGTTTGCTTGACTTTCAAAGCCCATACATTTTCAGTTGACTTAAATGCCACAACCCAGATTTGAATATCAATGTCTACCACTGTGAATGGCATCAGAGGTGAGAAGGGCATCTCTTTCCAGACATTGACTGGCACCGTCCATCAATAAATCTAATATTTGATCTCCTTAAGAAGAAAGGATCTTATATGGATTGAGTACAAAGTTCGGTTTGCAAACAAAACTTGTGCAACCAAAAGGTGCAGGAAGTAATCAGTTGTAACAGTCTTAGACAAAACCCCATTTCAGATCCTGCCTTTGAGAGCATTTCTTATCGGTTTGCAAGATTCTGTTAAGAACAGGATAATGCTCTCCTGGAGTCCCGAGGAGTGGCTATAAATGTCCCATTCAAAGCAAATGGATCCAAAGACCTCAAATCAAATAATTTAGAAGTACTAGAATGGAAGCATATGGGATCCTCCTTAGGTGGATCTGAGGATGATTTCTTGGATTTCAAGTCATTTGGTGCTGGATCTGCCTTATGTGGACACAGGCACTTCCCACGAAACAGCTGTTTGGGGCTGGAGGTCCCTAAGGGCTCCCTCATCATACATCGCTCAGTGTATAGTTCCTTTCTCATCTGACCCTGGGGAAAAAACAGCATAAGTTTTCACTCAAGTATTCCAATCACCAGGGATGTTTGCTGGAATTACACAATTTTGAGGGGCAGAAGGAGCGCCACAATCTCTTTTCTGCTCCACATCTGCTATATTAGACACGTGGTCTCAAGAGTAACTGAATTATTGAAATATTAATAGGAATTTTTTTTAAACGTACAACAATAGAAGTAAGTCTATCTAATAAAGTCATACCACCACACAGGCAGGATTCCATTCCTACTAAGGCTGGTGGAAGGAGAACTGAGGGACCATTAAGAGACTTTTTGGAGAGGGAGGGGGAATGAGAAGGGCTATACCCTTAATTCCAGAATGATAGATCTGAGGTTCGGAAATTATTCTGTGTTTGTAAGATAAGCTACCTTTACATTGAGACTATATACAGGCAAAGTCATGAAGGAGGCAGCTTTATTTCAGCTGCTAGAGCTATAGTAGTTATGGATCCATAAGTATTTCATATGTGAATCCTTCTTCAGAATATTGTATTTCATTCATTGTTTAATTATCAGGAATATACTATTCAAATGAATACTATTCATGCACCATTTCACTGAGATTTTAATAGAAAAAACCCATAATGCTAAGCACAGCAACAACACTATGACTGCTATAGCATTACGCCTATGTGCAATTAAATAGCTGCAAGTAGGGGACTACTATATTCTACTTGAAACAACTTGGAAAATCCTAGTTGATTTTAGTGAAACTTTGCCTGCCTGATTACAGTGGTTTAGTAAAACATTTTCAATTCATTTCAATTTGAGAATGCTTATTAAAGGACTTCTGTAAACTTTTAAAAAATGTTTCTTACAAGATTTTTTCTTACAGGTATTCAGAAAAAAGTTCTGCATTATTCAAGACTGGAGTTCAGGCTAAACTATGTATAGGGGCAAATTTTGGGATAATAGAAAAATCTTACAATTTTGTGTTGAAACTGGAGCACACATCAAGTGAAAGTCACCATTTTGTTAATGGAAAGCTGCAGCCACTTTGCTCAGTGCAACAGTCAAAAAATTCATCATGAATATAGTGTTAAAATGCATTTATTAAGTGTTCAGTGTTAAAGTATAAGGCTTAAAAATTTTAATTAGTTATTTCAAAGATAAGTGATACAAGCAGATATCTTGCCGGTGTTACATTTCACTAGCAGTATGAGAACCCAGTAGAAGGAACAGTAAGTGGAATGCAGTTCCAGCCTGCTTTTATAAATAGGAATGGAAACATTAGATTTTTATCAGTAAACATCAGTAATCGTCAATTTCACTGTACACACACAGAGAAAAAAATATTTCCATCAATTATAATCGACATTTACAGACAGGTACTATATGAAAAATGCTGCTTGAGAACTTAGCGTTTAAGTATATTTACTTTTTATTAGGGCTGTCAAGCAATTAAAAAAAGGAATCACGATTAATTGCACTGTTAAACAATAATAGAATACCATGTATTTAAATATTTTTGGATGTTTTCTACATTTTCAAGTATATTGATTTCAATAACAACACAGAATACAAAGTGAACAGTGCTCACTTTATATTTATTTTTGGTTACAAATATTTGCACTGTAAAAAAAAGAAATAGTAGTTTTCAATTTACCTAATATGAGTACTGTAGTGCAATCTCTTTAGCATTAAAGTTGAACTTAAAAATGTAGAATTATGTACAAAAAAAACTGCATTCAAAAATAAAACAATGTAAAATTTTAGAGCCTACAAGTCCACTCAGTGCTATTTCTTGTTCAGCCAATTGCTCAAACGAGTTTATCTCCTGCAAATGTAAACAATGCTGCCCGCTTCTAGTTCACAATGTCACCTGAAGTGAGAACAGGTGTTCTCATGGCACCGTTGCAGCCAGCGTTGCAAGTTATTTATATGCCAGATGCGCTAAAGATTCATGCTTCATCCACCATTCCAGAGGACATGCGTCCATGCTGATGACAGGTTCTGCTCGATAACAATCCAAAGCAGTGTGGACTGACGCATGTTCATTTTCATTATCTGAGTCAGATGCCACCAGAAGAAGGTTGATTTTCTTTTTTGGTGGTTCAGATTCAGTTGGTTTTGCATCGGAGTGTTGCTCTCTTAAGACTTCTGAAAGCATGCTTCACGCCTCATCCCTCTCAGATTTTGGACGGCACTTCAGATTCTTAAACCTTGGGTCGAGTACTGTAGCTATCTTTAGAAATCTCACATTGGTACCTTCTTTGCGTTTTGTCAAATCTGCAGCAAAAGTGTTCTTAAAATGAACAACATGTGCTGAGTCATCATCCAAGACTACTATAACATGAAATATATGGCAGAATGCAGGTAAAACAGAGCCAGAGACATACAATTCTTCCCCAAGGAGTTCAGTCACAAATTTAATTAATGCATCATTTTTTTTACCAAGCGTCATCAGCATGGAAGCATGTCCTCTGGAATGGTGGCCAAAGCATGAATGGGCATACGGATGTTTAGCATATCTGGCACGTAAATACCTTGCAATGCCAGCTACAAAAGTCCCATGTGAATGCCTGTTCTCATTTTCTGGTGACATTGTAAATAAGAAGTGGGCAGCATTATCTCCCATAAATGTAAACAAATTTGTTTTTGTGTTTGGCTGAACAAGAAGAAGGACTAAGTGGACTTTTAGGTTCTAAAGTTTTGCACTGTTTTGTTTTTTAAAAAAACCCTACATTTGTAAGTTGCATCTTCACGATAAAGATTGCACTACAATACTTGTACAAGGTGAACTGAAAAATACTATTTCTTTTATAATTTTTACAGTGCAAATATTTGTAATCAAAAATAATATAAAGTGAGCAGTGTACACTTTGTATTCTGTGTGGTCACTGAAATAAACATATTTGAAAATGTAGAAAAACATCCAAAATATTTAATAAAATTCAATTGGTATTCTATTGTTTAACACTGTGATTAAATCTGGGATTAATTGTGATTATTTTTTAATCAAGATTAATTTTTTTGATTTAATCGCATGAGTTAACTGCGATTAATCGACAGTCCCACTTTTTATATTTTGACATGCAATGTTGACAATTTTAACAGTTATAAAGCTTTAACTTGTTAATCTCAACATCTACTGTCATTAAATAATTGTCTGACCCCAACCCCCAAAAAAACTTTACATATTTAATTGTTTAATTCATGGTGAAAAGATTTATCACTCTGAGATTTCACACTTTTGGATGGAGCAAAATGATTGCAGTTTTCCTGAAAGTAGGCTTTCCAGGCATAAAGAAACATTCTGTAAATTTTACAATGTACATAAGAGATTTGTGTTTATGATTACTCTATGGTAGCAAATAGAGTATATACATATATATGCACACACACAAATAATATATATTCAGTATACACACAGATCTCTCCTAATGGTTACCATTAAGTTTCTGCAGAAAGCATCTCTACAAGCAATGGGCAACCATAAAGATTCCATACACTTAGCACCCATCTGTGCTGGATTGTTTCATAATCCACATTCAAATATTGATGTTACTTGTCCTATTCATAAGTCTGTCTATGCTGCATCAATGTTATACTACATTTGGGCATTTTTACCCTTTATTGTACAACAAAACCTGTAATTAAAACTTTAAAAGTGCAGTTCTACTCAGTAGTGTACTATAGCAACATGGTACCTCTTTATTCAGATCTGAATCTTGTGTGTATTCAGAGTATTATCTCGCTATTTTAGTGACAAAAATTAAGTGTTTACTTTTTAATTGTTAGTGCTGGAGAGCCAACAGAGCAAAGAGGGAGTGAGCTTTATTCTGTGTTATCTTGTGCAGTGTCAACAGAATAGATGACAAAGTTCCAGTTAGTTACAGCTGTGCAAACCATAATTTGGCATGCAGAATCTGTGTTACTTGTGCTCATGTGCAAGATAGAAGAACCCACTGAATTTGCAGGGCTGACGTAACATCTTTATGATTTATAAACTGGGTATTTTGAGTAGGAAATCATTGAGACAATAAGCAGGGAATCCATGATGTTATTTTACCAAGTCACATCTCAGAGTAGAACCTCATTTAAAATATTTTTCAGTGGGCATTGAAAGATCTCTTCCAACAAATGTTAGCTGTAACTGCTGATCATATCACTTAAGAATGCGCAAAATAGTCTGTTTTTTTCCAGTGTATTTCGTATATTTCAATTCATATCAACTCTTCATTAGTCAGGCAATAAAGAAGTCACTTTTAAATGTGTATTTGAATAATGAAATGATTGCTCATGACTGTATTTATCACTATTAAATATTAATTACCAAATACACTTGCTGGATGTAAACCTTTTGTATTTCAATAAAATATAATAAAACTGTTTACTTGAAAATTGCATAGGAGATTCAATCGGTATTTAATTTCATTATCATAATTACATCCTAATTTGATGTTTGGGTCTTAAATTAATTTGGAAATAAAGAGCATAAAAACTGTCACAGGCAAGTAGAATCTAGAGTTGAAATAGGATAAATCCAAAGGGATGCTTAACATCACTTCATCCTTGTCCCAGACATGCAGGAAGAAAGACAATTAGGCTGCGACTTTAATAACTTGTCTCATTGCTGGCAAGTTCCTAGATAGTTTGTACAGTGCAGCTCATGAGCCCTTCCTTAATCGCTCTCACCTGATGGAGGGCTGCCATCAGCCTCCCACAGCTGCCCAGCCCATCTTTGGGACCCCTTCACCAAGTACCAGAGTGAAGGGGCTGGACAAAAGGGGTTGTGTTCTTGCTGTACCAGGTATCAGGAGCCCCAATCCCATTCCCCAGCTGGTTTAGGAGATGCCTTTCTCTAAATCCACTTCCAGCTTATCAAGGACCTAGACCCTGTGTGGAACAAATCCTTGCACTGGACACATGCCACAAGGAGCACCAGTCATTTTGCTTGGCTGCCTCACACCATTCCCAGCTGGGTTCCCAGATAGTTAACAATTTCCTCCATAACAGCCAACAATATATCTGCTCCCTGCTCAGGAAGGTGTACCTCATTGTCCCTGAATAACTAAGGTACCAAATACAATAATTTTGGGTGGGTAATTATGGATCCTCCCCATTCCTGATGATTCACACACCTTCTGGCCTTGTCAACCAAGAGAGGGCTGGTGGCTCCCCATCATACCATTCTGTTGCAGCATTTCAGACCAGTCAGCATCAGACCCCGGATCTGGATTTTCCCTAAATATCTCTGTGCCCTGATGATTACATCACCCTCTTACAAAATCCCTAATCAACTAATGAACTATAATCATTTCAGGTGGCTGCTTCCTGACTGCAAAGAGTGTAAAACAGGCATCAGCTGGTCCCAGAGCACATCCCTCCTGCCACGCCAACTCCAATTTGCCTTGCCTCGCCACTGAGGCCCAGCTGTGGACCTCCAGGGGAACTGACTGCCTCCCTGTGGGTCCCAACGCATAATATTGTGCCCACAGATCCAAACATCAAGTCTCATGATCTGCTCCATGTCACCTTCCCCTCCATCCATGCCAACTCAGAACTTCATCCCAGAAATGAACTTCTAGGGGGAAACAGCCACCCACCTTTGAGCCAAATGCATACTATTGTGTCTGCACATCCAGTCATCAACTCCTGTGACGTGTTCACATGATTCTGACGGAAGAGACAAACAGGGAGAGTTTAGCACATATAAACCACTCAACTATTTTCCTCTACAGGGACCTCCAAACCCTTCTATGCATTTGGATGCCGTCACTGACAGGCATAATAAGTTGGGCTTTTATTCTAAGCTACGTTCAGGATGTAACCACTCCAATGCTGAATGAATGGGATCCCAATTCACCAGCAAAATCTCAACATTATGCGCTCCTTGACATCACCACAAAATGAAATGTCCTCTTCTGAGGTAACTCCCTTTCCCATGAAGAAAGGATGGTCTTAACACTCAGCCTGTCTGTATTGCTTGGACTGGGCGACTCTGCTAGTATTATAACTCACCTGGCCATCCCTTAATTGATTTCCTGACACTCAATCAGTATGTCAAGTGACCGTTACTCATCTACAATATTTCTTTTCCTTCATAAAGGCCTTTCTGCCTTTTTTTTTATATATATATATTTTTCTACACATGGTCAACTTTTCCCACTTAAATTTTCAAGTATTGAGTTAAAAGAAAGAGATACCAGACGCATTTCAACATGGAATGTATTTATTTTGTGTAATTTTCAGTACATCATTAAGAGATCAGTTTAGGTAAACTACTTGAAAAATATTTTTAAACAACAAAAACAAAAAAAGAGGGGGCAAGTGGCAAAAAGAAAAATAGAATCTCATCACTGGAAAGAAAAGGATGTATTTAATGACTTGATAAAATTCTAGGTAGATCCATATTCTTGGGTCATGTGATCAGGAATACAGCCTGGTATGTGTGTTTATTTCTTTTTATTTACTAACATGCTACATGTGAAAAGTCCCAGCTACTCTGGACACCAGGTTTGTTTTGGTTTTTAAATCAAACACATAGAACAGAGCTAATGTTTTCTATTCATTTTCCTGTTGAAGTGTCAGGTCAGGTTCAAATTGCTCCTTACTGCCAGATATCAGGAGCAGCATTAGCCAACACTGTATTCTCCATATGACAATGAGGCTAACTCCATATCACCAATGAGATAACCAAGTGTCAAATTTAGCAATCAGCTAATGCAAAGGACTGGTAAGCAGCTGATTGTGGTCTTAACCCCAACCTTGATTCTGATTTGAGAATGACTTCTGCTGTACTAACAGGCTCAGCTACCAGCAGCCACTTCCAGCCGAGACCTTTACTGGAATGCATGCTATCATGTCAAAATTGGAAAATTGCAAACTTTAGAAATTTTTCTCTGGCTCAAATTAAGACAAGAGCAAGTACCGAGAGCAATAGGAAGAGGTGGGAAATGTGTCAGATGATAACATCCAGCCACCAGGTGGTTCCATTTTGACTAAAGTAAGAAAGATTTCTTGGTTCTTATCTCAGACCCATTGCCATGATATCTGAGTGACTTACAAATATACTCTGACATAAGAAGCTTAAATATGCCATACTGTATAATAAAGGCTAGTTTCCTCCCAATGTATAACCATAGTTACTATTGAGGGAAGTTATGGGTATGCATCAAGAGATTTAACACTTTTAAATGTGTTAATATCAGGAATAAATTGATACACTGTATTTTTTTAAACTCTTTATAATGTACCAAAAATATCATGAGACTATACATAACTAGACAATAACTAAAATTCAGATAGAAAAAGAAGAGCGTGAGCATCTGAGCTCCAAGACAGTTCAAAACTTCCTTAAATGTGTCTATTAAATGCTCCAGTCTCTTATAATGTTTAGGATTTCCAAGAATCTGGTGACTGGAGGCTCTGAGATTCTGGTCCGAATTCAGCAATGTGCTGAAACAAGTGCCTAACTTCAACCACACAAGCAGTACCACTGAATTCATGTCATTAAATATATGCATGTGATGGAATAAATCGCTGAATTGGGGCCTTATGTATGCATCCTTCATACTGCAGTCAATAATTACTGCTTAAGTAAAGTGTCGGGTGTGGGAAGAAAAAGGACATTTTGAGAGCCTGACCAATGCCACCACATGACCCAAGAGTGATGCGATACTTACCTTGAAAGAAAACACACACTGACATTTTCAATGTTCAGTTCAGAGACACTGTCAATCACTTGTGTAGTGGATTCATAAATAAATAACTAGCTCTTTACTAAAAGATTTTCACACTTATTACAACTTGGAGAGTATTTCTGAGAACAGACTGACTGTGGCATGCACCCAATCTCTACTCTGACAGTTAGGAAGTGTTCTCATCACTTTTTCTTACTGCACTGTACAGCTGTACCTTTTCTTAAGTTCACAATGAAGGGAATTTAGAAACTAAAGTTTTCAAAAAAGTATATATAGTGTGTGTGTGTGTGTGTGTGTGTGTGTGTGTGTGTGTGTGTGTGTGTGTGTGTGTGTAAACCGAAGGATGTAAGCTTTGTTCTTCACTACCGGAAGAGAGAATATTTTGCTTTCAAATGATACCTATTTAATTTTAACTAGAAGGCATCAAACTATATCTCTATTTTTCCAATTTCTAGCACTGAGATATAAATATCAAGTTTAATCTGTTGATATAGGGCCAGCATTAGGAACACCCGGATAAATAAATAAAAGGCAGTTTTCATGGTGTGAAATGGATAATTCCTATACACAAGCATTTTACTTGTGAAGCAAGGGCACTATTACATAAAGGTGGAACCCTGAAGGGAGATGAAGTACAAAGAAATCAGAGTGATTGAAGAAAAAGTTTGTTATTACAGTTGACCAAAAAAATTTAGCCATTTGAAGTGGCCTACTGTAATTAGACACTCCAGTGCGGCGTTGCTGAGCAAGACTCTGATACCATCTAACAGAAGTAACAATCTGTGTGCACGGATTAAAGTAAAAAGGATCTCTTAAAATTCAGACCTCTGTATTATAATTATGCTACACTACTATTTAAAAAAAGAAAAAAAAGGAAAAAAAAACACATTTCCCTTATGCTTTCCTTTAATCTTAAATGTATCTAAAGAGATATCTTAGACAATTTTTGCATCATGTATTTAAATTACACTACCTGGGTAATTTAACTATCGAAGGACTCCTAACAAAGTTTTGTCAGAAAAATATAATTGGTGTTTGCAAGAAATCTGTATTAAAAAAAAATTGAGAGAGAAATGCAAGCCTAAATGTGCAGCACATCCGTTGAGTCCCTCCATTATTACACAATCCTTCAAATACATATGTGCTCTTCTCAAAACATATAAAAGAACAATGTCAGTTAAACTAAGAGACAAGGTAAGAAATCAAAGATTTCCCATAAGTTTCTCAAAAAGTCAGTACATACAGATGTTGAGCAGCTTTCAGATCAGGACATAACATGTCTTTGATCATACAGAAGTACTGTACACTCCAACTTCTCTGGAGAAGAAGTTGAAGCTAAGGCCTCACAATTCCAGTTATAAGATACATTGTACCCTCTTCAGTAGACCATCCTTGAAAGGTTACTATCTTGCATGTTCTGAAGAGGATTTTATAAAAAGGAAGTTGTAATAGGGTACATACTAGGATAAACTCCAAGTACAATAGTGGTATTTTACAGTGTTAGCATTATAACCAAAACTTTTGAGAAGGATGCAGCATATAAAGAAAATGCAACAAACATACTTGACTGAAACTTCTGCGAGGTCCACAGAATTAGTGAGTTCACTACACAAATTAAACATCAAAAGTACAAATTAAACTCCCATGATTAATAAAATCTGTTCACTTTAAATTAAACATCTCTAACACAATTACAGAATGTTTAAATCCTCTGTTGCATAGAGGAACTCTTCCCTTTATATCATAGTAAGGGTTCTCAACTCTAATATCAATGTGCAAGGTGACTATTTTAATAAGCTTTGCAACATAGCTGTTGCATACGTAGGACGAGCTTGTCGGCTCTTAATTGCATTTTGAAGATATTGGATGCCTCCACAGCGCTCCCAAATCTCTTCAAACTGTCTCGGCAAAATTTCAGCACCACGCTTTCGAGTTAAGCCAGTCTCTTCAAGATTTAGTTCACACATCTCCATATCATCCTTCCCTGAAATAGTTAATACAAAATTGGTTTTATAAAACCATTTACATGGTTCAAGATCCCATTAACAAAAATTATACATCTACTTTGTTCCCCCCCCCATGTGTATCTTGCTTTTAAGAGACAATGTTTTACTATAGTTTACAAACAAACATACATTAGTGCTATGAGACCAGTTTGATAGATCAAGAGACAGAAGTTCTCCTACCCATTAAATAAGTATAGCATGGACAGCTGCAGTATAGGCTAATTCTGCATGTTGCAACTGACATGCAAATGTGCTTCAAAAGTGAATAGGATAGACGTTGCAGGGGTTGTCAAGAGTTCTCAGCCTCCAGGTCTTTTCTGCTGAGATCACTGACAAGGATGGTTTTTGAAATGTGGGCACCCTGTCCACTAGGAAATTACTAATCAGTTTGTTTCACATAAGCCACTGAAATGCTACTGAAATATCATTATTAAGCTTGTTCAGATCTGAACAAGTGACCCAGAAGTTAAAAGGTTTTGTGTAACACTTCCAAAAGCTGAATCAGCCAGTCTCCCACACTAAACATTTAAAATGACATTTGTCAACTGGTATTACCTATATGTACATTTAATCCAAATACATGGAGAACGCAGCTAACCAATTTTTGTTTTTTTTACTGTGCCAGGAGGGACATTAAACAGTGTACCCACAGGAAACGTGTGTGTGTGTGTATACATATATATATATGTATGTGTGCACATGCATACATACACACACACACTTAATACATGAAAGAGGCACCAGGTAGATATTTCTATAATTATTAAAAATACTATTATTTCTAATTAGCATAGAGAGAACAAACTTAGGTGCTTGGAAATGCACCCTGACCATAAGACAATGCACAAGTCACCTGGGAAGGGTCTTCACTAGGGCCTTATTTATACTACCGGGGCAAGTCAACCTAAGTTACACTATTCCAGCTTCGTGAATAACGTAGCGGGAGTCGACGTAGTTTTAGGTTGACTTACTGCGGTGTCTACACCGCACTGGGTCGATGGGAGACACTCTCGCGTCGACTTACCTTACTCTTCTCATGCTGGTGGAATACCAGAGTCGATCAGAGAGCGTTCTGCAGATGATTAAGACCCACTAAATTGACCCCCGCTTCATCAATTGCAGCAGCACGATCCCAGGTAAGGAATATTTCAACACAAAGAGAGGAATGGTCTAACTGATCGCTTTTTTGGGGTCAGAAAATAATTTTCTCCTGGGGCAGGTTTGCAGAGACCCCGTGTGTGTGTGTGTGTGTGGGGGGGGGGTTCACCTTCCCCTGCAGCATGGGGCATAGGTCGCTTGCAGGATTAAACTAGTGTTAATGGTGAATTCTATGTAACTTGAAGTCTTTAAATCATGATCTCACGACTTCAATAACTCAGGCTTAGGTTAGAGATCTATTACAGGAGTGGGATGGTGAGGTTCTGTGGCCTGCAATGTACAGAAAGTCAGACTAGATGATCATGATAGTCCCTTCTGACCTTAAAATCTATGAGCCAATAAAAGTATCCTCTGGGCCATGAACAGTAAATGAAAGGGCAGCAGACTGAGGCTAGGTGGTGAGAGAAGGGGTCTCCCACAAGTCCAGGAAACATTTATAAACACATTGTTAAATATATAAATATTCAAACTTGTAGATAAATGGGTTTATGCCCCAATTTCTGACTTTTTAAAATTATCCTACTATTATAAACTATTTTTCATAATGGAATGATATATTGCTTAAGTCTCTCCCCACCCACAACTGCTTTCACTGCTACCTAAAATCAAATAAATAAAGCAGTGACCATGCACTATTTCTTAGATCACTTTATGTCTTTATCTTTGGTTTTGATGTTGTTTTGGTCCAGAGGTTATTGGAATCTGTACCAAGCCTCTCACAGCTACAATATAAATATCAGCACTGAATATTTTCTATACTTGAGTTTTTCTTTTCAAAAATTAAGAGAATATACCAACCTGCTACAAGCAGAATAGGTGGCTTGTCAGGATGAAGTTCCATTTGTCGAGCAATCCAAGGCCCATCAAAATGTGCACACCACCAACCTTTCTTCTTGTTTTGAGGATCTTTATACTGGTCTACTGGGCGAATGAAGGGAATGCGGAAGTAACGCTGTTGTCTGTTTATTTCAATCTCCTGTTGCCTGGCAGGCAACTGAGCTGTTGGGTTCTGTTGAGCTATTTACAGAAAACAGAGTTACAACTGCAGATAAAACAGCAAAAGCAGCCCTTCCCCCCAAATGCCTTCTTTTTCATGTGCAAAAAACTGAAATGTTTCGTCATCAAATAATGTATTAATTATATTAAATCAATGCTAAAAAGCAAATTAGCTAAAATCACGTGACTCAAAATTTACCCTCCTGCATTTTCACAGTTAGCGCTCTTGCAATGGTAGTGACTTGGGAAGAGTTAGCGTTGGCCTACTTGGTAATTTGCAGCACAATGGTGTCTGGCCTTGAGCACATCTATACAATGGGGTGGTTAAAAAGCCACTAGGGTTAGAGTAATACTGAAGATATACTGTTTTTCATCCAACACTTTACAAACATAAAAGCAAAGTATTAAGCAGCAACCAGTCTATATTATAGTCTCTCTCTTCACAAAATCAAGTCATACCGCAGACAAGCAATTTTAGATATGAAAGGCTAATGTAATATTGTAATATCTAAAGAAAGATGTTCTTTTGATAACAGAAAAATCTTGTAATATCATTAAAGACATATAACGTGTTAACACAAATGCTGATTAATTTCCATTTATTACAAAACACTCACCAAAAATTGCTTTCTGAAATGTGCATTGAACTTACAAATTAGAATTACTTTCTGAGACTCTCAGGGCTTGTCTCCACTTACCAGGGGATGTACACGCAGCGATTGAGCCACCAGGGATCAATTTAGCGGGTCTAATGAAGACCCGCTAAATTGAACACTGATCTTTCTCCTGTCGACCCAGCATGGTGGAGACACTACAATAAGTCGACCTCAGGTACATCGACTCCAGCTAGGTCATTCATGTAGCTGGAGTTGCGTAACTTAGGTTGACTTAGTACTGTAATGTAGACCTGCCCTCAAAAAGTATTTACTGTATGTCATTAAAATCAGCTCAGTTGAACAAAAATTTACAGGAGACAAACATATTTTTAGGCAACTTGTTTCATGTTTAAGAAGTTCTGAAAGCAAGACCGATGCTTCTAAATAGCAACCTTAATATTAATAGATATTAGTCACCTATTAAGTAGAAAATCTATACTGGAACTTTAATAAAATTAAAAATTGGCAGACATTTTATTTATAGATTTCTGCAGTTTCATAAACAAGACATTAGTGAAGAGAATAGCAAGCCGCACTTGCTATTTCTTCCATTTGTACGGGACTAGAATGGTTCATTAAAATCTAGAAAGCAACATCTGAAAAAAAGCCTGAAATGTAAATGTTAGTGCCTGAAAATTATACAGAAAACAAGATTTTTTCATGTCCACATAGGAAAAACAAGAAAAGATTTTCTACAGATCAGATTTTTAGTAATGTTTATTACATATGAGTTATCTGTGGATACCACTTTTATACACGAATATTGATAAAACACGTTCTATATGAAAAAATAAAATTTTGTATTTATTTATATTAAACTGCATAGAACTTCATGAATCTTTGTGAATTGCCTAAATGTGCATCACAACACACTGAAGACATGCTACTGTAAAACACATCTCTGCATTACAACAGCAATCAGTAGGTCTTATTTCTATCCTTTTGCACATTTACGTAAATCTAAAGGATAAAAATTCTGAGCAGTCAGCTTAGCCTTCACTTTTCAATGCTAGATATTTTGACACATACAGAACTATTCCATTTTAAAAAAGAAGCCAGCACACTAACGTTAGTTTTTGTTCTAAGAGAACAGCTGCTATATTAAGTTGATTGCAGAGTTTTGCTACAGTAGAAAAATGTGTACAAATATAATAAAAAGGGTAGAATTAAAATAATAGCATCGCATTTCTTGAAATAAAAAATGAGATTAACATACACCAATTAACCTACATCAAAAAGGTGTTTTCCCCAACATGTAGGATCTCATTATGAAAAGAAATCCAAAAATATACAACCATTAGAGAAACCAAGTGCGTGAGGTAAAAATCTTTAATTGGACCAACTTCTGTTGGTGAGAGAGACATGCTTTCAAGCTATACAGGGCTGTGGTAATGGAATACATATAGCCATTAAGTGTCCACATCTTGAGTTAATGTTTTTTGTGGTCAGTGAATTAATATTTTTCATTGGTATACTTTGATTCTACATACAAACATAGCAAAACGCTGTTCAACTGAAGTTAGTATAGAACTTACAAATGTTCCTATTCATTAAAGTTATCTTAACCATCTCCCCACTTACTTGAGTTGTTGAAAACTGGTGCAAAATCTGTAAACAAATATTCCATATTGAAGGAAACATAACAATGCTGACGCTGTTAAAGTTAAACTTTACGAAATACTGAAAATGTATCACCAAACCAGGTGACAAATGGAGAGTCCACTTGTAATGGAAATGTGGGTGCTGAGGTAATTCTCTGCCTTTCTGTGCTATTTATTGACATGAAGAAAATGTTTTCTTGTATTATGTTTCACAAATCTATGGTTGCTTATACTCTAACTAGGATATAAAATTGAAATTGATTTTTCAGTGACTTATAGTTCCAGTCACAAAAAACAAATGAACAAAAAACAGTGGGACAGGTATACTCAGCACAGATTGCAAGGATACATCTTTGCTAGTTATTTCATGTGATACCTTTAATAAACTTTTGACATTTTTACATGGAAAGAAAAATGATTCTTTAATTTGCCACTGTTCTGTTGATATCTAGGAAAGAGAAATGCAGCTCCATTTTTTTTGGCACTGTAAAACCCACTAATTCTAATCCCTTGTCTGAACCAGTGCTCATTGAACATGTTCTATTTCTCATGCCCACTGACATCTAATTACAGGACAGTTTGCATAAAACTACAATATATTCGTGAGTGGATAAAAACAGAAATATGTCATTTGAATCATGTATTCAGTGACATCTAAAAGAATTATAGCACAAGCATCCAAGAAATCAGGTAAGTAATTATTCACTATAGTGAAGATTAGTTATAATACATGGAATTGAAATGTTCATTTAGTGTAATTACTTACAATAAGAAGAATTTACTGTGACACTAATATGAATTTCTAAAGGCAGTATCAACAGCAACGATCCAACTTTTATAAAGAAATATAATGCCACATTTTAAGAAAATGAAGGAAAAAAACTATAATGAAAAACTAGAGTTGCTATAAAATTGATTGCTATGTGGTTTATTCACTCAAATACAATACAAATGTGGGTCTCCCATAGAGAGCCATAAGAGTCGCATACATCCATCCAAAGTGACTGCACTGACGCCTCCTTGTGGCAGATGTTCAGTGAAGGTACGCCACAGGGAGGGCAGCCAGTGACCAGATAAATGGCCTGGTAAAGGACTTAAAAGGAGGTACTGGATAAAGGAACAGAACAGGGGAGGGGGTTCAGGGATTCCTATGATTGGTATGTCAGGGAGCCAACCCCCCACCTCATTCTCATAGCCCTCTTTAACCCTCTTATGAGGCTGGTGGATGGTAAGGTTCAAGCCATGGGCTGGCTGGGGGACCTGGATGGAAACAAAGCGGGGCTGGTGGAAGCCCGGAAAATTGATTTGAATAAGCATGGATTAAACAAGGGGGGCTTGTGGAAGCCCTGGAGAATTGATTTGAATAAGCATGGATTTGCCTGCACTGTACACTTTATCTGCCGGGTAGTCCCAGACATCTATATAATAAAGTTGCGGCCTGATTAAAACCCATAACAAGTCTCCTGTCCTTCTTGCGGTATACCCAGACAAGTAGATCTGTGCTCTTTAACGAACATTATTCCCATTAACACCAAATAGTGTTATATGCACTCTCTGAAAATACACCTGTATCATCCATTTAATTCCTTAAAAGGCAAAAGCATTCATTCTCATTAGTGCAGTGTTTGAAATTTCACGTAGTGAACACCATTTATGAGACCAGCAGGGTGAGAGCCAGACTGTAAATCGTCCCATTTTCACACATTTTTAATATTAAAGTTTATTGAACAGAAGTTAAACTGTAAAAAAGTTTAAGTTGTTGGTTAAAATGAACCAGCAGGGAACACAAGCAGTTGCTGGATAAACAAAGGTTAAAAAAAATCTTGTCTTCAATATGTTTTATGTCATGCTTATTCTGAAAACAATCATACCACGGAGCAGCCACCAGCTAAAATTGTCTGCTTTTTTATTAGTATTGCAGAAAGCCAAATTTGTTTTTTTTACAGCCACTGTTGGTTCAGGTACAGCAGGTTGACTATAAGAATATTTAGAATCTCTGATTTGGTCTATCTTTGGTCTATCCTACCAAAATTCTGATAATATCTACCAGAATATCTGGCAGAATTCAGAGGGAGGGTTCTCTGCTAACAATAACCTGATTCCTAAATAATTTAAGAAAGTTTTGTGTGTGTGTTATAGGATGTAGCTGAAGGAGCCTCTAATACAGCTTTTACAAAGAGTGCTCTTCATCAGCTAAGCCTTAAGTATCTTTCTGCCCAGTGGTTAACTTCTAACAAACTGCCAGCACACAAAATACCAAATTTAAAACGATTTCTAACTTATAGCAAATGTGAATTAGTAGATATGATTGTTCAGAAAATAATTATTCTGGTTAACTTATACTGGATCTTATGAGTAACACCGTATCTTAACTGCAAACTATTGGTCTTAAAATCGGTTTAAAAAGTATTTTACCTACTTTCATACAAACATATTTAAACAAAATCACCCTTTTCTTCAACATAACAGAGAAAAATATTTTAAAAAATAATCTACTTGTTTATTCTAGAAACATTTCACTTGAAATTTTTTCCCTATTTATTAAAAAAAACAAAAACAAAACTTCTCTCACCATAGTCAGTGACTGATTTTGGAGCACGCTGTTCTGTTTCTGTATTACGTTTCTTATTCTTGGATTTCCACGCATGATACACTTTTAGTCGTCTGTGAAACTCTTCTCTGCAAGCTGCCAATAGTTCAATATCTGTCTCAAAAACATCAGGGAAGGAAAGAGTGCAAAAAATCAGATGACAAACCTATTTACAAAATATGTTATATATATTAGTTACATAATTTTAGAGCAAGTTACAACATAACAGTATTTCATACAATGCAAGTAAATTGAAAGCTTGTAACAAGTGAGAGACAATGCACAAGCACCACAATATGGACCTTTGGCATTCCTGATTGCAGCAGGACTGACAGATACAAGCAGACTAGGCAATATCTTTAATACCACCCATACATTACTGGGTAATAAGTTTGTGTGTATCAGTCTCTGACAAACTCCCACTCACATGTGAAAGTCACACACCACACTTATCAGTTCAGCTGAGGTGGAATGAGCAAGGGAGGAGGAGGAGGAATGGCAAGCGACTGGCTTCACATCACGCTTGAAGGTAGATCCAAATGCTGGTGAGACCCTCTTCACTGTCCCTTGCTTGCATATTCTTCTCCTTACTAAAGTCCAGGGGCAAGATCACTACCTATGCTCTAGCCCCTTTGTGATGTGTAAAAAGGCCTAGTGGCATAAAGGGAATCCAAAAGACCCATATTCAGCCATAGAGGATTCCCCTGGTGCAGGATCTGTGGAAGACAGCTATAAGACTGACTCCCAAGGACTCCCTTGCAAGTACTCGCAGACAAGGTATACTGCGATGCGGGAGTGGCGAGAACAGAAACGTAAAGATTCACAGTTGGATTTTCTAGTGTTTTTCCCCAGTACCCACAGGTCCAAGCATCCTTCTCCCTCTCCTCACACTGGAAGCCGAATGCAGTGGACAGCCTGGAAGGTTTTTTTTCTCTTTTCTGGAGGTAGGGACAGCCTAGCAGCAGCTGATTCGCTGCCAGGTTTGGAACAGTCATCTAGAGTTATTATTTTCCATTTGCTTTCTTTGCCTATTAATTACTACAAGCAGAACTTACTTCATTCCTGCCAACCATACAGGGAACTAGCTTGCTGAGAAAACACTCGGCAGCCTGGCTACTCAATCAAGGCCTGGACTTTTTCCTTTAAACAGAGATGGTTACTTTTGCCAAATTATCTGGCCCATACAGACAATAGATGGTAGAACGATACCAAATGCCTGTCACTGGTCACCTAAGAGGATTTGAACTGGGTTCACCAGAGGTGAACAGCTAAGTGCATTAACCCACTGCACGCCCTAGTCTGCAGCCAACAGTGCCTTAATCCAAAAACTCAAAAATTATAAAAGAAAAGGCTCAAATTTAAGGCTAATTCAGTGGTTTAAAAACAAATCTTGAGAATGGATAGATTTCTATCTAAGATATCCAAGGAGGAATGAGGCATCTGGCAGATACATCCATTAGCCTTAAGATAGATATCTTTTCCAAGAAATAAACCAATTGTTCATAATTGACACAAGGTAACAATTATAATACAATATAAAGGACTATTACAGATTATCGGGGTGGTGGAGGGGGTTAGCCTTGTTAGTCTGTATCCAGAAAATGATGCATCTGAAGAATGCCCAAATAAATCTGTTAGTCTTTAAGGTGCCACCAGACTCCTTGTTATTACAAATTAGTTCATCTCTTCATGATACTGAAAATATCTAAGTATTATATAGATAAGATGTAGCTTCTGAGAAAATTAAGCAAATACTAATTTGATCAGCTACAATGTCAACACATCTAGATTGTGTTTTAAATTAACTCATTATGTTCCTTTTAGTTTTGGTGAAGGCAAGAAATTAGTTATAAACTTAGAAGATCTTACAAATTCAGGGTAAAACCACATGTATTTAGTTCCATTTCACTGAAATAGAAATTATTTTTAAACAATGTCATTAAGAATTTATAGCAAGTTACTCCTGACTGAAGTGTATTAATTTCACAGGTACAACTATGAATATAACAGGTAACATAATAGCATCTGTTTCCTCAAAGGGAAATGGCATATTTGCTCTCTCCTTTGGAGAAAAGTCATTCAAGTTAGTTTTTCATCTGAGACTAAATTAGTGAGTTCAAAATTCTGTCCTGGTGAAAGAGGGGATAGATTTATTGTACTATTGGAACACAATCCCCCTCAGTCCCAAGCAAACACAAACTTACCACAGGAAGTATTGATTGTATCACGAAGTTCTGCATATTTCCACTTACTAAGATCATGCTTCTTAGTGCCAGCCGCAGCTTTTGTGGCTTGAACTACAGGGCCCCTACAGTTATAACAATAATAACCAATAAACAATAATAATAATATTCAATGTACAGAAAGGAAAGGAGAGTGAGAAGAAATATTAGAGACAACAGGATAAGCAGATTGCGCAATCATCTCTATGCAATATGCATTACATTGAAAAACATTATATGTTCTAAGAGCTGAATGCAAAAAAGACAAAATAAAATTCACCTCATAACTTCCAGCAGCATAATATATCTTTATTGTAACATATTGGTATTATTAAAAAGAAACTCGAGTCGGAGTATAATTTAGATCCAAAATCTGACTTACCTCAAATATATTTTGTTATGTACTTTGTATTCTAAATGTTCAATTTGCTCATTTGCAAAGAGATTAAAACAAACTAGAAGTTAATATATAAGTGTGGCTTGCTGAAAACAAGGCTGTGTGTATTCCACTACTCTTTTTGCAGCAGCTTTTAAATATAAACTGTTCCCAGAACTACATATAGTCCTGAGGACATCAGTAATACTGATGCAGAATAAAGGCAGTAAACAACAACAGCAAAGTAAATTTTAAGTTCCACTAGCAAAACAAGGGTGAGGGAAAATGACAAAGTAGAAAAGAACAAAATTTAAAGGGAAACACCTTACAATGTCTAAAAACACAGAGAATAAATAAAATAATCAATGTTTCATCCAAAACTCCCAATGTAATAGAAGAAATAAAATTAATTCTAAATTAAAGTAACTTTAAAGTGTCTCACTTATTCACAAAAAATCAGCATTAAGTAACATGGATGGAAAGGCCACAAGACACCGCCATTCACAGAACAAAGGCTGAAAGACACAGGACTCCATGGTAATCCATGAAAGTTAGGACTAACTACATCAGGCCCAGACAAATGATAAAATGACCTAACTTGATACTTTGATGATTTTTCAAATATATCAGTCTTCACTGTAGTACATTCAAGGCAGAGAAATTTAATATCCTATAATATACTACTGTCATTTGATTCTGAACAATAATACAGATAATATCTTTATTTTTCGCTCTTAGCAATTATGACTGAGGGATGAAAGCACTCTCTTCATATCTGTGATTATCCTGTGCATTAACATGACTCAAATTGGGATTGCAGCATCACCATCCCTAATGAATGACAGAACATGTTGAATTGTTGAGTGATTTGAGATAACAGATACAAGAGTTTGGTAGCCTCTACTAAAGCCCAGGAATAAACCAGGAAGCAGACTAAATTATCTCAAACTCTGGGAGGATCCATTCTCCAGGCCAGGGGTTGAGGTTACCACCAGGGTAGCACATCACTAAATATAGGCATATCACTAAAAAAAATGAACATAAGAAACAATATACCATGTTCTTTTTGTGCAACTTTGTATTGTAGTCATGTCTTTGCATGAGTACAATATCATTAGAATGCAACTAGGTATATGTATGTGACAGAAAGTTTACTTTTCTGTAAAGTACAGAGTGATATCTAGATATAGTCTCATTTTGTTTTTATGAAGTTACACAAGTTCTCCAAACTCCTAGAGTGTATTACACTTCCAAAATTACCAAGATATAATTATATTAATTTTAATATATTATGTAATTTATACAAAAATATATTAATCATGGAAGCTTATTCAGCTATAAGTGTTTGGACAACTTGTGTAACTTCACACTCACTAATGAGAGAGATTCTATTTGGGATTTCTCCAGTGACATGGGGCATCTAGTTGTGATAGTCCTTGGAGCAGACAGAATACTACATACACAAATAATCATCAAGGGGATAGAATAAAACCAGCTAGTTTATGCAAACATCCTTGTTAACAGCAACTCAAACAACAACTCACATGTAAATGATTAACTCTGCAACTCCTTACTCTTTAAAGCAATCTCCAACCTGTTATGACCATTCTCATGTGCACTTACTGACTTGTAATGACAGCCCTCAATTACAAATATATTACTACACATGTGACAAGTTCATACAGAAGTTATATTCTTCATCCACTAAACAATACAAAGTTGAAATACATTTTGAAAACATTTTCCCCCCTCTATAATTACAAGACATTAATATAAAATATGTATATAAAATCTCACCTGTGAAACAAATGACTAAATGAAAGACTACTTTTAAAAAATATTTTAATACACTGTTAAAGTATCAGGAGTATGTCATTAAAGGATTGTTGTTAAATGTAATTTCCGCTACATGTCTAACCTTCCTGAACCATTAATTTGACAAATCCTGAGGATTTTCCTTATTTAGCAACATCATCCATCACTCCTAAGAATCCCCTACAGAGTTTAGATCAACAGAAGTAGGCCAGAAGGTCTCTGGTCAAACAAATCATCTTTAAGAATGTTAATCCAATTGAATGGCTTAGCCTTTCCATTACAGTACTACTCTGTGCTGAGATCACCACTTTGTTTTTTTCTACATGGTTTTAAATAGCCTGGAAGTAGTAAGAACAAGAACACTCACTTCATAATGTTAGTCTTCATTACTGTACTCACAATCCAAATAATGGGTATGGACCAAAATCAGAATGGCAGTTGATTATTAAAATTCAGTCTCAAAAAGGAGGTTACTTACCTGTAACTGGAGGTTCTTCAAGATGGCTGGTCCCTATCTGTATTCCACATGGGATATACACAAGTGCATTATGTGCCTGAGTCCAGAATTTCTTGCAAGCAGCATCCGTTGGCCCACATGTAGCTCTCCTGTGCTCCCTAATGAGGGCATAATGGACTGTGTGGGCTGATGCCTGTCCAGTTTCCCATTCTTACTACAATATAACCAATCTGTAACTGAGGGGACAGAGGGTGGGTAGTGGAAATCAGATAGGGACCACACGTCTCGAAGAACCTCCAGTTCCAGATAAAATCCTCCATTTCTTCCCTGGGTGATGGTCCCTATGTGTGTTCCACACATGGAAGATTAACAAACAGTAAGCAAACAGATGGTGGGTGTGAGGAGGCAGAAGTGATAGCAGTCTGTAGTACTGCTGTCCCCACAGCTGTCTGCGCAGTTCATAACTGCACCAGGGGATAATGTCTTGTGAAAGGTATGCAAAGAGCTGCAAGTAGCTCTCCTACACATCTCTCTAGTACGGGTATGTCTCAGAGATGCAGCTGAAGTAGCTTGCCCCCTGGTAGAATGAGCTTTTACCTCTTGGGAGGTTGTGGGTAGGAGGAGAATGCCAGCTAGTTGGTAACAAAGGGTAATATAACCCGAGATCAATTTCAAAAGTCTCTAAGCCGATACACGGTGATTTCTTGATTGCTCTGCAATGGAAACAAATAGTTTCAGTGTCTTTCTAATGTCTTTTGTTCTATGTGGTGTGACAAAGTTCCTGCTCTACCTTGGTGGGTCTTGCGCTTATTGGCGGATTTGCTCGCCTTGGAGCTTCACGGCAGCCCTCATCTTGGCCATTTTTCTGAATTCACAGTCCAGGTCGATGACTCCTGTGTCTGACCAGGAGTTGGGAGGATTTGGGGGGAACCCAGGCCCGCCTTCTACTCTGGGTTCCAGCCCAGGGCCCTGTGGAATGCAGCTGTCTAGAGTGCCTCCTGGAACAGCTGTGTGACAGCTACAATTCCCTGGGCTACTTCCCCATGGCCTGCTCCCAACACCTTCTTCATCCTCACCATAGGACCTTCCTCCTGGTGTCAGATAATGCTTGTACACCTCACTCCCCCAACATTCCGTGTTCTCACTCTCAGCTCTTAGTGCCTCTTGCTCCCAGCTCCTCACACGCACACCACAAACTCAAGTGAGCTCCTTTTTAAAACCCAGGTGCCCTGATTAGCCTTCCTTAATTGATTCTAGCTTCTTGATTGGCTGCAGGTGTTCTAGTCAGCCTGTCTTAATTGTCTCCAGAAGGTTCCTGATTGTTCTGGAACCTTCCCTGTTACCTTACCCAGGGAAAAGGGACCTACTCAGCCTGGGGCTAGTATATCTGCCTTCTATTACTCTCCTATAGCCATCTGGCCTGACCCTGTCACAGTGGATAAAAAGCTAAAGTGCTCCAGATGTCCAGAAAATGCAGTCTTCTCTCCTCTTCCAGGGCACATGGCTTAGGAAAAAATACAGGTGAGTGGATGACCTGACTCATCTAAAACTCGGAAACCACTGTAGGTTTGAATCTCAGGTGGGGGCGTAGCAAGATCTTTTCTTTATGGAATGTAGTTTATGGTGGGCCTGTCATAAGCACTCCCAGTTCATTGACTCTTCTGGCCGACGCTATAGCTATCAAAAAGGCCACCTTCATGGAAGGATGGATCATAGAGCATGTGGCCAGTGACTCAGAGAGAGTCTTAGGGAGAGTGATGATAGAACAAAATTGAGATACCACTGAGGTGAAAACTTCACCAATGGTGGAAAGAATCTGAGAATCCACTCAGGGAGTGTGAACGATCTGAGAATCCACAGGAGGATGGAACACACTGATGCAGCTAAATGCACCCACAGAGAACTGAATGCAAGATTCAAAGAGTTGAGGGTAAGGAGATATTCTAAGATATCAGAAATTCCGATGGAGTCTGGAACAAAATGAACATCAATGAGTCCAAGTGTAAAAATGCTTCCATTTAGTTGAGTAACAGCTTCTTGTAGAATCTTTGCTACTTTAGTTAAAGATGCATTTGACCCTTTTGGAACATGAGCATTCTATCACCAAAGTGCATCCAAACAACAGGCTCCAAGTTGCAGCTGCCTCAGACTAGGGGGTGTGACCTTGTCCCAGTACTACATTAGAAGGTCCAGAAACATGGGGATGTTCATGCACTGAGAGCTTCATCAGATCCATGAACCAGAACTATCTCGGCCAGTTGAGTGTGATAAGGTTGACTTGAGCTCTATCTTAGTGGATCTTCCATACAACTTGTGGTATCAAAAGAACTGGAAGGAAGGCATACTCCAGTAGACCATTCCACGACATTAGGTGGGCATCTCCCAACAAGTCTTTGCCCAGGGTTGCTTTGGAGCAGTACAAAGGAAGCTTCCTGTTTGCCTGTGAGGCAAAAAGGTCCCAGGACAACATTCCCCATTGAGTGAAGATGTCTTTGAGAACTGAATCATGACTTTTCTATTTGTGATTCACAGAAAAAGTGTCTGCTCAGGCAGTCCACTAGGGAACTTTGCACCCTGGTAAGTATGCTGCTGATAGGGTCATGTGATGTTTGATGCACCGATTCCAGGTGGTTACTACCTCCATGCACAAAGAGATCTCGTTCCCCCCACTTGTTTATATAAAATACTGTTGTCATATTGTCCGACATTATCTGAACATGTCTGGATTGGATGAGCAGGTGGAAGGCATTGCAGTTCCAACAGACTTCCCTGAGTTCTAGTAAGTTGATATGCATTCTGAACTCCTTGTGCCATATGATCATCCATGTGCACACTCCAACCTAAGAGGGAGGTGTCAGTAATGATGGTGGCTTCAGATATCAGTGTGAGGAAAGGGAACCCTACCCAAAAATTCTCTGGTTTTGACCACTAGACAACAAAGCCTAACATCTTGGGCAGAATTGTGACCTTTTCATTTACGGTGCCTTTTTCTGGTGAGTATATGGAGAGAAGCCTGGCTTGTAGGCATCACAGATGTAGCCTGGAGAATGGTTTCATGTGTGTGCACAAAGCTATGTGGCCGAGGAGAGAAGGGCAAGGTCTTACTGATGTCCTGGGTGTGATAGCAATCTGGTGTATGAGTGTGCTCATGGCCAGAAACCTTTCAAGAAGTAGATACACTTTTGCTATAGTTGAGTCTAACATTGCCCCTGTGAAGTATATGCACCTCATGGGGGTCAAAATGGATTTGTGAACACCCTGGGTGCTGTGGCCAAACTGAAGGGGAGGTCTTTGAATTGCTAATGGTCTTGGGAGAAGAGAAACTCAAGGTACCTCCTGTGGACCACATGGATATCTATATGAAAATATGCATCTTTCATGTCAAGAGCTGCAAACTATGCACTCTCCTCTAACGAGGGAATTATTGATGCCAAGGAGATCATGAGGAATTTTAGTTTTCAAAATAACTTGTTTAACTGACAAAGATTGAAAATTGGCCTCCATTCTGCATTCTTCTTGGGATCAGGAAGTAAGGAGAATAGAATACCTTCCCATGGTTTGAGAGGAATCCTTTTCTATGGCTCCCTTAAGAAGCAGGGAGTTAACCTTCTGTTCTAAAATCTCCTTGTGAGAGTGGTTCCTGAAGAGGAACGAGACAGGGCATTTGTGGGAAGGAGATATCAGAAACTCAACTAGATAGCCTCCACAGATAATGTCTAATACCCATTTATGTGTAGTGAGGGTGCTCCAGTCTTTGACAAACCGGGTAAAGTGGCCTCCAAACAATCTGAACAGGGGAATGAAGAGTATCAATAAAGGGACATGGGTCTTGACAGTCCCATCAAAAGAAAGGCTTCACCTAGGGATTAGAGTACAAACTGGCAGTGGATGTTGCAGAGGCTAGGTTCCTAGGTCTATACACCCCCTGTCTCTTGCCTGGTGGCTCCTGAGGAAGTTGATGATAAAAGCCTGAGGAATTGGTCTTGCCCTATACCACTATCTATGATGCTTCCTCTTGTGGTATAAATGCCAAGCAAGTGAACGCTGTTTGAGTCTTTGAGGGAGTGGAGAGACTCATCCATTTTGTTGTGGAATACGTAGATAGTATCGAAGGGAAGATCTTGGATAGTACGCTGCAGCTCTACAGGGAAACCTGAGGATTGCAACCACAAGTCTCTCCTCATGACAATGGCCACAGCATCTCCCTCAATGTGGCATCTGCTACATTCACCATGAGTTGGAGTGAATTTTGCCATCAATTTGCCCTCATCTACTAAGACCTGAAAGTGGGATCGATCCTCCAGAGCTTGTCCTTAAACTCTAGAAATCTAGCATAATTGATAAAATTATATTTGGATATGAGGGCCTAATAATTATCAAGATTCTGACCTGGAGGGAGGCAGAAGAGGGAGTATCCTTTGGGTGCTGTTGCTTGGACCGCTCTGTAGCCACATATACCACCAGCGAGTTTGGCAGGAGGTGAAAGAACAAGAACTCTCCCCGCTTGGATGGGACACTGCAGTCAGTGCTTCTTGGTCCTCTTAGGGGTGGGAGCACAAGAAGCAGAGGTGTGCCAAACTGCCTTTGCTGGGTTCATGATAACTTCATTGACAGGGAGGGCCATTCTACAGGGACTGGCGGGGCTGCAGAATGTTTAGTAAGCTGTGCGAAGGCTCCTGAATTTCCTCCAGCTGGATCTGTAGCACTGCTGCTACCCTGCGCATGAGCTCTTGGTACTTTTTAAAGTCATCCGGTGGAGATAAAAAAGATGGAGTGACCACCTCATCCAGTGACACTGAACAGACTGCTCCACGAACCAGTAAGATCTGGCTCGCCATCCTCCTTTGACTATGCTAGCGGGGCCAATTGTGTAGGGCCAGGCAATGGTAAGTAGAACTCGTGCATAGATCCTGGGAGTAGGGCTCCCACGATCCCCAGTATTGCCAATAAGATGGATCCACTGGAGGAGGGGGACCCCATGGCACAGGGTAGCCCCTGTCCCTTGGCCAACCATGTCAGTTTGGAGGCCTGAATCCTGACCTTCTATCACCTGTGTCCAGGGTGACATCTCCTCCATGCCGCATAGACTCCTGGGGAGCCTTCAACTCATCGGAAGAGAAGGTTGGTACCTGGTCACCGGTGGGACCAATGGTACCAATGGCTGTGCTTGTAGGCTGGCAGATATAACTGTCCCCCCATTCCATCTCCTTGTGCTAGATTCCTCCTCCCATGTAACAACATCTTGGAATATGGATGTACCCAATAGAAATGGTGAATGTGGACGGGGGAGAGCAAAAGATGTCCTCCAGGGAGGGAGACATCTCTGACCATGAGGAGTGTGAGGAGAATCCATTGGGGGAGCTGGAGCCTCTCTGGTCACATGGTGGTTGGCTTCCTCCAGGGCCACATTGCTGTTGTCAATGGTTTGTTTCCCAAAGTGGATTGAAGCACCAGGAGCTATCTATCATGTGTCTTCATCACTAGAGCCAGTGTTGGAAGCATGGATCCATATCCTTGGGTGCCCTCTTGACTTGTCAAGAAGATTTAGTGGGGCTGAAGAGCTTAGCACCCATGCGTGTTGGCTCTCCTGAGGGGGTCAGGGAGGGATCCCTTCTTTTCAGACATAAATGACTGTCCTTATGTCTATGAGAATGCCCCTTACTCTCCTGTGAAGCCTTCTCTTTAGGCTTAAGAGACTTAGCCTCTGTTCCTCAACTCATGCTCAGAGGGGCACTGCCTGCTTGTTGAAGCTGAATTAGACTGTGTGTGGAAGGGTCCACAGCCCAGATCGGATTGTGGCTTCATTGCCTTCATTCTCCATGAGGTGTTTTCTGAGTCTCAGTTCCCGACTCTCACAAGTTCTGTGGGGGAAAAGCGTGGCAGATGCTGCACTTAGCAGAAATGTGAGCCTCACCCAGGCAGTTGAAGCAGCGTTGATGTTCATTGCTCACAGTAAAGGAGTGAGGACAGGAAACACAGTTTTTGAACCCCTGGATCCTGGGCAGAATCCCAGACTTCTTGGGGGGAAAGTTCCAGGGCAGGGGGAAATAATGTTATCTAATTATCTATGCTATACTATAAAAACTACAAAAATTAACTATACATAATTCATAAAGGAATGATGCCGTAAAAAGGAGCTGAGGACACCAAATAGAATGACTCATACCACATGGCGGTAAGGAGTATCTGGAGAGGAATCGGCCTCCACCGTCCTTTATGCCATCGGCTAGGAGCACAAAGATCTACGAAGCACATGCAAGCCAATGGACACTGCTTATAAGAAATTCCAAACTCAAGCGCATATCTCATGTGTGGAATAAATATAGGGACCATCACTCAAAGAAGAATCAAATGTTTCTAAACAATGGAATTTAACTAGTTACCAGTCACACTAATGTATACTAAAAATACCAGGTTATGGACAGAACTTAAAAACTGTGCTCCGACCACTTTTGGCCAAAGTTCTTGTTATGCCCTTAGCTTGCGGAACGCATGTTAACTCCAGTGACTCAGCTCAGTTCTTACGTAGTTATTCTACAACCTCCCTACCTATGTTCCCCCAGCAATTTCAATTGGATGGGCTAATCTTCCTTTTCTCCTGTTAAAAAATACTGCATATAATGTTTTTGTGCAAATGTAAGCATCTGCTGTGTTCCCTACTATCAGCACTACAATTAAGAAATGCCACAACAAACATACTAATATCTTAAGATCGTATACACACAGCATAATATCTTGTTTTCTGAAGGGTTTGTTTTTAAAAATGTAAAAGAATGAAAGATTTCATGTGAACTTCAGACAGCATGTCATAAGGCTGCTTTTTATCCTTGAAGTTACCAAAGATCCCTTTCAGTTAGTAACTCAATAAAACAGAACTTTAACTTAGAATATACAGGTTATCCTGTATACTCATTCATTCCTGCATTGTCTATAAAACTGCCACATTATACCAAGATTGCTGAACAGACACCATCTGGCATTTTGTGTTTCAGTGCTTCAGATTTCATTTTGTTTGAAATAGAATTATGTCTGGATTTAATTTCTTATTAAAAAGCTACTTATGGTTACATAAACATAACACTTTTTATGTCCTTATTAACACTATTCTGAACTTGTAAGCATGGTGCCCGAAAATTTTGGAAACTTGTCAGTGTCATCCACTGATGAGCTGCCAAAATCTTAACAACAGGTTCCCTCCTCACCCCACGAGGGGGTCGTTGCCCACTCCCGCCCCCTTGGACTCCTGCCACATCCAACCCCCCCCCGCGTTCCTTGATGCCCCCCCAGGACCCCTGCCCCATCCACCCCACTCCCCTGACTGCCCCAAGAACTGGGCAGGAGGGTCTCGTGGGCCACCGTAGTGGGTGCCCACCCCACCCCTAAGCCAGAGGCATCTGCCGGGGGGCAAGGTGGGGAGTCCCGGCGGTGCTTACCTTGGGCAGCTCCCAGAAAGCATCCAGCAGGTCCCTCTGGCTCCTAGGGGTGGGGGAGCGTAGCTGGGGGGGAGCAGGGGGAGCGACCGCTCCCCCCACTGATCACATCAAAAGTGGTGCCTTAGGCACCGACTCCCTGGGTGCTCTGGGGCTGGAGCACCCACGGGGAAAATTTGAGCTCTGCACCCACCAGCAGCTCCCCGCCCTGCACTTGGCCCCAGCTCACCTCTGCTCCGCCTAGGCCTCCTCCCCTGAACCCACCACCCCGCTCTGCTTCTCTGTGCCCCCCGGCTGGCTTCCTGCGAATCAGCTGTGCAGTGGGAAGCCAGGGGGGACTGAGAAGCAGGCTGCAGCTTCCCACTAAGGCCGAGGGTGGCAGAGGTGAGCTGGGGCGGGGAGCAGTTCGCCTGCGCAATCCCCACCCCACCCCTGGGTTACCTGCTGCGGCACGGGTGGCCCTCCTCGCGCACCCCCCCCCCCGCCCCAGCTCACCTCCGCTCTGCCTCTCTGGGCCTGAGCAGGAACAACCGGTTCTAAAAGGACTTCTAAATTTAACAACCGGCCCTAGTGAACCGGTGCGAACTGGCTCCAGCTCACCACTGGTGTCATCTCAGATATAGTGGAAAAAGAATGCTCTTCAAAGCTTTTCTTTATCTTTTGAAGTTATTCAAACAGAAACCTTAACGTGCAATTTACTGATAATTTCCTTCTGAGCATGTTTATGCAATCAAATAAATGTCATGGCAAAATAATTAAAGAAAGAAATCAGATAATGATTTTGAATAGGAAGCATACTGATACGGCAATTTCATCCAAAAGAAAAGGTTGATTTATTTCATTGAGCAATTTCAGTTTATGATTTCGTTTAATTAAGTGATTAAATTAATTTTGGACGGTCTATTCACCCACCTAGACAAAACATCTGACATTTCTTTGGCCATTTGTTCCCTATAAGAAAATTGATAAGTGTACATAAGAAAAGTGTTATATTCAAATATTAATAAGGTCTGTTATGACTGATGGTATATTATGTCTAAGATAAAACTAATGCAGGAGCAATCAACTTCAACCAAATGCTCATTTATATTGTGGTAATTCCTTCTGAATGTTTGCCTCTTTCATATGGGATGGTTAAAATTCATGGTATTTGCCAGATACTGAATCTACATACTCTATAATTAACTTTAAACATTTCTTAGACATAAGCAAAGTATGAGCTATGAAGTATTAAAATTGATTATCAAAGGTCAATGTATAACAATGCTTACTATTATAGGGGAACAGATAAATAATAAAAGGACAATACAATAATTTCTTCTAATAAGAGAATTATTATTATTATTATTAATTATTATTAGAAAGTAGTGCAAAACTCAGTGAAAATAAAGTATCATACGCAGTCATTTGAGGCTTTGTTCCATTGACTCTGCAAACAGAAGATATTTAGGTTAGTCTGGCAATTTCCTAATTAACTTTCTAATAATCTGAAATGTCAAGAGGACAAATCAGTTCAACTTTTCCCTCTCTCCCATCCTCCTCTGATTTATCATCTAATGATTTTATTTGATCTAGACTCAGGATTATGAAGCCTTTTTTTCTTCTTTAATCTTCTGAATTTATTGATCAGAGTAACACGATTAGAAAAAGTGAAATTAAAATAATTCAGAAAAGCCTTACTCCACTTATAGATGTCCATCTCACTTCACCATGGCTGTTTTATACTCTCACATTATAACCTGGAATTTACTTATTTGTACATAATAGATAGATTTCATCTTTCTGAATCAAAGACTCAGACATGCAACAGATGCACTTGTGTGTGGTTGAGCAGACTAAAAAAAAAATGGAACAATTCTTACTTAGCAACTACTGGAACAGGCTGAATAACTTCAGTATCCAATCTGTGAAAAGACACTTAGAATTGAAATGGTTTGTCACAATATAGACCCACATCATGAATGTACACAAATACAGTATCAACAGTAATCCATATTGCATACATCCGTACAGTACACAGATATTAAATACACACATATTTAGATTTCTCTCCAGAAATATGCAACATATTCAAGAGTGATAGACTAGCCAAAATTAAAAAGGGTTAGTGTGTATTTTGGTACCAGATACTGTAACCAAGCCAGTAAATGTCAATAGAATAAGAAAACAAAATAGCAATGTATTTATTTACTTAACCTGAAAGTGATAAAAATATAATACAATATGGTGCAAAGAGGAATAAGCTATTTTTATGATTTTACAGTGCTGTGATTTTACTCAAGCATGTATTTCACACACACAGTACATACCCTATTTATTTTAAGTACTTATCAACTTGAGAAGATTAGTAAAATAGGGACTAGCTATAAAAGTCAAACAGAATGTGTACACACTGAATAAAAATTGAGGCCGTTTACAGAAGGACATGCTACAGATAGATTTTTTTTATTTTTTTGGGAGTGGAGAACAGCACCATAGGGCAGAACATATTAGTCACTACTAGTTGTCCTTAGAAACAGAACATACTATCGTATTGTAACATGGCTTTTGGCTAAAAGAGCTCCTAGTGCCGATTATTAAGTACTCCAAAAGGAGTATAGTTCTATGAAAAAATACTTTTGCTCATATCATGATGCAAAAGTAAAACGAAAATGGTTTGTGGAAATGCTATGCAAAGCACGGGAGAGGCAGTGAGGCTGGATGAGTTCAGCATACTTAGTATATTATGCAACAATAAGGTTGAACATGGTGTGGGGGAGGGGAGAGAAGGAAGTGTAAGTTACAGCAGTGTAAGCCTATGCATGTTGGAATGTGCAGTTCATCTGCCCCAAAGGAAGACACATGTTCGGGTCTGCTTACATTTTAACAAATACCCACTGAGCAAGAATGTTCAGCAGTGATTTTTCAATGCTTAACTTGTTATGTTTAATTCCCGCCTCTCCAAATCTCACAAAGGAATTTCTTCTCTCTAAGCACTATTTCCATGCAATGCTTCAAATTTCAAACCTCTCCCTGCAGCCAACATGACTAAAATGCCTTGTGAGGATCTGTGTAAAAGGATATTTTTTAAATAACAAAAACAAAACTTGCTGAACTCAACGGTTTTATCCAGGGGTTCTCAAACTGTGGGTCATGACTCCACTTTAACGGGGTCGCCAAGGCTGGTGTTAGACTTGCTGGGGCCCAGGCCCGAGCCCCACCGCTCAGGGCCCAAGCCCAAGCCCAAGCCCCACCACCCAGGGCTAAGGTTACATGCCCCCTGCCCAGGGCAGAAGCCCTTGGGCTTCAGCTTTGGCCCCCCCCGCCCGGGGCAGTGGAGCTGGGAAGGCAGGGGTCGGGCGGGCTCAGTCTTCAGTCCCTCTTTCCTGGGGTCATGTAGTAATTTTTATTGTCAGAAGGGGGTCACGATGCAATGAAGTTTGAAAACAGCTGATTCAGACCGAACAAAATTTACACAACTTTTCTAAGCAAGTCTTCTAGGTGCCTATACATGAGCAGTTAGAAATTAAATTAGTTTGCTAATGCTTCAAAGAAAGTTATAACAAAGGCAGAGTATTTCAACTATAAATGCAGTGAAGAAACCAATCTAAGAAAGGATTTACACTGATGGAAAACAAGACGGACATTTTTGTAAAGTGTCAAAACTTCCCATTCAAAAGTATTTTGGTTTTTAAGTGTGGTTGCACTCACTTATTCCGAGCCTAGACAGTGTTGCTGTGTTCTCAACCCTCACCGTGTGTATGTGCACATGCACACAAACAAAAAAAAGGGAGGAAGAGACTCAGTTATAGCTCAAAATGGGTAGATTGTTTTTCAGGTGTGTCTAGGATATCCTGAGATCACTAGTGACACTATGTTGCCACAGTAAGCTGTCCAAACCCTTGCTCCCTTTCCAGTGGCTCAAAGCAGAGGATTCCTTCCCCTACCACCTGAATAGACAGAGAAACTGGAGAAGTTCTGAGGAAAGGGAAGGTTAAGCATCCGTTTTCTCTACTCATCCTATGTGCTTCAAAGGGCATCCCAGGCAGGGAAGACAGAAAGGCCAGGCACATCCTCTGGCAGCAGGAAAAGTGGGGAAGATCAGAGTTTGAGTGAATCTCTTGCAATGCAGTTACACTGCCATACCTCTCCCTGCTCTTCCTTCTCCCATCTTCTCCTCTCCCTCTTGCAAGGAAGATTACTTGCCAACTAGTCCTCCTTCCTGGGCTCCAATTTCTGCCTCTTTCTTGGCACTAAGGGACATGTCTATCTACTCCCTTTTCAAACTTGACGGAGGGAAGGTTAGGGAACTAATGCCTCTCGTATATCCCACCCCACTTCCCTATTTAATGTAAGGACTTTAAAAATAGAGGGGTTGCTCAGATCCTTCCCTTGAACCCAGCATTTCTAGGTGCCTCTGGTGCAGCTCTACTTCTTCCCCTCAGCTGTTGAAAAGCTTCACTGGCCTGGTTGCTTCTTCCTTTCCTGGGAACCATGTATCTTGGTCTGTCATCTAAAAGCAAATCCTCAAGCAGAGCTCCGGAAGGCCCTAAACCTCCTCAAAACAATTATATGTATATAGAATATCCAATTGGGACCATAAACCTAAACCTCATTCTTCACCCTCACAGGTTAAGAGAAAGTCAGGGAAATGGAAGCACTTTGAAGAATAAGATCTATTATTGATTCAAACCTACAGAAGTTGATCTGTCTGCCACAAACTTGCCCTCATTATCATCATGTAGAGCTGCATACCTTAATTTACTCATTTTGCATTCCTACACATGGTTTTGAAAAGTTGCTCTTTGATTTGAGAGACACTGATAAAAATAGCATAGCTTGTACAGGAAACTAAAGAAAAGGGAGCAAGTGAAAGCTTCCAGAACTCTGCCTGTGTAAATAAGGTATCACACTTGAATTTCCATCTGCAAGTTACAGTGGTTGCTGTTAAAACATCAACATTTATCAACAGACACCAAACAGTGTCTGAGATAACTATTGTATGGTGATTGTTAGTAAATGTTGACTTTTTAGTGGCAACCTCTGTGAAATGTTATGAAAAAGAGTACTTGTATTGTTCTTCTATGTGTAAAATTAAGATCTGGAGAACAGGATTCCCTAAACTGAATTTTGTAACCACAAGTCACATAGGGAAAAAAGCATTCAACACACAATGAAGAACAGATGAATAGGGCCCAGTCTCACAGGAAGCCAAGTGGAAAATACATCAGTTATATGTATGTCAGCTGTCTAAAATTTATTAACTAGTTTATTAGTAAATACCCTATAAAATTACATGAAAGACAACATAATATCAGTGACAAAGCAAATGCTGTGACATTATCTAAAAAAATCTTTGCATTTGGAGGGTCTATATCTTTTAATAGCGTACCTACAAGGTCAGTTGATATAGGCTTTTTAATTCTGTTAAGGTTAAATGCATGCATTTCCAATTCTATATTTGCCAGTTAAGATACAGAAGAACTACTATTTCCTTCTAGGTAGGGTTTTTTTTTTTTTTTTTTTTCAATAAATGAATTTATGTTATGCTACTGGGAGCATGTAAGTACCAGAAAGCGCAAACACTGCATTACACTGGTGATATCCGAGTTTCTAATCTCATTGGACTGTATAATCAAGACTGAAATTGGCTGCCATCCCTACTATAATTAATAAAATGTGAGAAAAATATTGTTTTTCCACCAAGGCAGTTTCCTACAGAACTGGTCATATTAATGCACAAATGCAAGGGAGATTCAGGTTAGATATCTGGAAATGCTTTCTAACTATGAGCATAGTCAAGCACTGGAAAAAGGTACCAAGAGAGGTTGTGGAATCCCCATCTTTGGAGGTTTCTAAGAACAGGTCAGACAAACACCTGTCAGGAATGGTCTAAGTATACTTTATCCTGCCTCAGGAGGAGATATTGAACTAGGTTCCTCCCAGCCGTACATTTCTATTGTAGCCACCACCCACCTTAGCAAGGGGGCAGTGCCCGACGGGAAGACACACACCTTGTGGGCCCCCATGGGATTGATGACACCGAGTCCTGTGCTGTTGACTTCACACCAGCAGCTGAAGGGGCGGGGAGCGCAACCCCCCACTCACCCCAGAAACCCTCCTCCCCCAAACCAATGGGAAGAAGGGAGACAACAGCAGTCACCAGCACCCAATTAGAGAGCAGAAGACAGCCAAGCAGCACAGCAAGCATTCTCTGACCCTGTGCAAGGCCCTAGATGCCCCAGGAAGGGTATATATAGCCTTCCTTTCCCTCCACGTGGCAGAGATCAGCTGGGGAGTGGAGGAGAAAGGTGGACTCACTACAGCCTTCCCACACAGCACTTCCAGGCCCCTGCACCTGGCCTGATTGTAGCACTTCCAGGCCTAGCAACCGGCCTATCTTTCCCCTCAGCCTGCCGAAAAGCCTCAGGGGGGACAATCCGTTCCTCCTGCAACCTGCCTGTGAGCACAGGAGACAGCCCATCTCTCCTGCCACTATCTGCAGCCTGCTTGCCATGTAGCCAGCCCTTATCAGACTCTGGACTTTGGATATAGAGACCTAATCTACTGGCCCCTGGGCCCATGGGGTCCAATCTCTAAAAACTGCTGGCATAGTTCCAGAAGGGAGCAGATAGATCGTGTCTATCCAGCAATCCTCAAGGAGAGGTAGATACACTGGAGGGTAGGGTTAGGATACAGAGGGACCTTGACAAATTAAGAGGATTGGGCCAAAAGAAATCTGATGAGGTTCAACAAGGACAAGTGCAGAGTCCTGCACTTAGGACAGAAGAATCCCACGCACCGCTACAGACTAGGGACAGACTAGGCTAGGCAGCAGTTGTGCAGAAAAGGACCTAGGGGTTACAGTGGACGAGAAGCTGGATATGAGTCAGTGTGCCCTTGTTGCCACGAAGGCGAATGGCATTTTGGGATGTATAAGTAGGGGCATTGCCAGCAGATGGAGGGACACGATCGTTCCCCTCTATTCGACATTGGCGAGGCCTCATCTGGAGTACTGTGTCCAGTTTTGGGCCCCACACTACAAGAAGGATGTGGAAAAATTGGAAAGCGTCCAGCGGAGGGCAACAAAAATGATTAGGGGACTGGAACACATGACTTATGCGGAGAGGCTGAGGGAACTGGGGTTGTTTAGTCTGCAGAAGAGAAGAATAAGGGGGTTTTGATAGCTGCTTTCAACTACCTGAAAGGGGGTTCCAAAGAGGATGGATCTAGACTGTTCTCAGTGGTAGCTGATTACAGAAAAAGGAGTAATGGTCTCAAGTTGCAGTGGGGGAGGTTTAGGTTGGATACTAGGAAAAACTTTTTCACTATGAGGGTGGTGAAGCACTGGAATGCGTTACCTAGGGAGGTGGTGGAATCTCCTTCCTTAAGAGGTTTTTAAGGTCAGGCTTGACAAAGCCCTGGCTGGGATGATTTAGTTGGGGATTGGTCCTGCTTTGAGCAGGGGGTTGGACTAGATGACCTCCTGTGGTCCCTTTCAACCCTGATATTTTATGAGGCCCTGCTTGCTTGCACCAGTCTCCTGACCACACAGCCAGAAGAGAAACCTGAATGAGTACCCTGTATTATAGTTAGACAGTTAGCTAGGGTTTAATATTGTATCATTATGGCACTTCTATCTGCAAAAGGACTTTCATCTGTCTGGATCATCAAGACCTGCTCAGTTGCCAGTATAATAAAGTGTGTGTATAACGACATATCCTTACAGGCTTGCAACGCGTCTCCACTGCACCAGCTGCATACCAGAGACATGAGGGACAGACAAAACTGACGGGGGAGAAACTTTTGGGTTTATGGAGTGTGTGGTCACGTGACCTATTGTGATTGCTGGCATAGTTTTTAGTAATTCAAAAGTATTATTAATAAAACTAAAATCATTTTAATCGTTCAATATTCTTATAGATTGTATGTCCCTTCAATCAAATCCCTATATAAAAGTTTATAGCTATTATTTTTAATTTGTCTGCTTGTGTAAGTTTCATATTTGTGTTTAAGTGCAGCGTGTTAACTGCCTTTGTGTGGTTAACCCCTTGTCTCGCTGGAGGCACCACAAAGTAGCTTTATTCTTTAGCACACCAGGAGGAACAGTCAGGTGCCTGATAGCAGAACCGTGAAATTAGCCCAGGTGATAGAAACTTTGGGACTGTCCAAAGACTGAGGTACCCCTCACTTGCTCAAATATCATACAGCTACTTAGCCAGTGCCAAAAGAGGGATTTCATATGCACATTGCAAATTGAATAAGCGATTTTTCAACAAATTTGATAGCGTCATTTGGAAAATAAAATACTCCAATATATTGGTTTGCAATAGTAAAAGTCCTATTTTACTTTTATTTCTTCATTAAAAACACAAGATCTCGGTATTTTATAATAATAGGATCTGTAAATGAAAAATTTTGAAAGTAAAGTAAGAGTAATAAATGACCATACCTTCGCAATCCTAAATCAAGTTGAGCCTCATCACTGATGAGCTCTGCTTCGCTCTGTGCAATTCTCATCGCAAGCTCACGGTCACGACGTTCCTGTTCAAGGACTGCCTGTTGTTGGGTCGTCTCTTCACGCTCTCTAGCTAGCTGTGCCTCAATTTCAGCCTGCATAGTAAAAACGTATGTTTTTAATAAATGCTTTATATTCACCCACCCACCACTACAACAACGGTAAACAACTAGGTAAGTGATAATCTTACAAAGGTGAATTTAAAAAAACAAAACCAACTATAAATACGTGATTTTCAGAATTAAGTGCATTATTCTGCGTGCAAAATTCTCTGATAGCTCAAAGCTGTCACATCACCAGTGTGACTGAAGAGCAAGTTATCCTTTCAGCTAGCGAAAGGATACCTTCAGTGATCAAAGGGGAGCCACTGGAACAGCTGGGAAAACTGCTCAAGTGGTAGTTACAGATGATTGGGAAGGAAGAGGTAATAGCAGGAAGTATGAATGAGGAGAGACAGTGGTAGCAGTGGAAACAGTAAAGACACAGGGATAGTTTTCTGACACATGTAAATCAAGAGATACATTAGGAAGCAACAGTTTCAATTGCAGCTTCATTCCCAACATGGTTTAGCAAACCATTTGAGCCCATTGACTGAATTACAGCCTCATAATTCAAAAGGTGAGACAATTATTCCACCTATAAAACACATGAAGGTCTCCTCACAATTCTATAAGGCATGAGAGCCAGACAAGAAGAGTTTATGGAGTCAAAGCTCAGATGCTATGTAGCACTCAAGGTAACATTCCTGCATTTTATCTATTTAGAGTATTCTATAAGACTTTGGCAATGAACACTGTTTTTACTAATTCATTTACAAATATTCTCCTGCATGTTTGTTTAAGGTCCATCAGGGAGGGTATCAAGAAAACTACTGGCAATCTCTAAGAGCCTGATTCTGCTTTCATTGAAGTCAATGGCAAAACTCTACCAATTTAAATTTAAAGGTACGGGATCCAAACTTATTGCTTCTGTAGAGCAACATCTTAGGAACATTAGAGACTAACCAATTTATTTGAGTATAAGCTTTCGTGAGTTACAGCTGCATCCAATGAAGTGAGCTGTAGCTCACGAAAGCTTATGCTCAAATAAATTGGTTAGTCTCTAAGGTGCCACAAGTACTCCTTTTCTTTTTGCGGATACAGACTAACACGGCTGCTACTCTGAAACCTATCTTAGGAACAGTTTGCTCTTTCTCACAAGTCCATTTTTAACCACTGGGGTCATGCGTGCATATCAAATGTAATCTGAGCATGTTACCCAAAGTGAGCAAAGTTCCACGACCCAACTTTCATCAGTTCCTCTCCACCAGTCAAAAATATAGACTAAGACTTCAAAGAGATGGTGATGGAGGGCAAGTCCAGCAATGCCGTCTAACATCCTTAACTGCTAAGTAGTCATCCTTTCTCCTGCACAGACTAGCTTCTGTAGAGTCCTACTTTAGATTAGCTAGTAGTAGCAATAAACAGAAGGAGAAATGAGTAATTAACTTTACATAGACCAAAGAAATGCCCTCCTGAATTGGGCATCTGTGATAGACCCAGAACAGAGTGATTGGAACTGAGTAGAAGTGTAAGACGTACTGCACATTGCAGACCTACAAATTTCAGACCCAGAAATACAACATATGCAAGCCACAAAGACAATCATCGTACTAGCTGACCAATTCTTAAATCCTTCTAGCAGTGGGACACTTGCTTCCTCAATGGATACAATTTAATCCATATAAACTACCTCTGAACAGAAATTATTTATTCCTTGACTTTGAGCATCTGGGATAATCTTGAAAAAAAAGGGCTTGGATTCAACCAAATTGCAACTAATAGGTCTTTTTAAATTTATGTAGTCTGGCAGTATTTATTATTTTGATAGCGACACTGGTTCCAGCACCATCAGTAAATGTTGAGCTCCCTTTTACAATTCAAGCAGAGATACCTCTTTGTTATGTGTGTCATGCTAGTTCCACGCTTTTGTTTACTACTACTATGTGGGTCAAGGTGAGTGAAGGGGAGGAGTAAACGGGGGCAAAGAAGGGTCACAGTACTGTGAGGCGGGATGGAGAAGACCATGAGAGGCAGGTAAAGCAAAGATGGCAGCACAGGGATAGCAAGTTAGCAGTGAGGGAAGAGTTTGGAAGAAATCATCATTCACAGTGGACAGAGTTTAAAGCACTCTGCTGACATCACTGGGTCTCTCCCTGCAGCCCCAGTACAGCTGAAAATACACCCAGCTTCTGGCAGGACAGAGACAACATGTTCTTGGTGGCTACTTTCCCAGCTGGCAGCTCCCAAGATTTCAGAAAAAAAGAACAAAAAGGTGATGTTCTGATTCAGAGAATTCTAACATCACCCTGGGAGAAAATTTTAAACAGTAAAAAAGCCTAGATTATCAGTAAAAAGAAAAGGAGTACTTGTGGCACCTTAGAGACTAACCAATTTATTTGAGCATAAACTTTCATGAGCTACAGCTCACTTCATCGGATGCTGTAGCTCACGAAAGCTTATACTCAAATAAATTGGTTAGTCTCTAAGGTGCCACAAGTACTCCTTTTCTTTTTGCAAATACAGGCTAACATGGCTGCTACTCTGAAACCTAGATTATCAGTGTTGATAATAGCAAAGTAATGCACACCGGAAAATATAATCCCAAGTATACATATAAAACGATGGAGTCTAAATTAGCTGTTACCACTCAAGAAAGATCTTGGAGTCATCATGGATAGTTCTCTGAAAACATCCCCTCAATGTAGTCAAAAAAGCTAACAATGTTGTGAATCATTAGGAAAGGAATACATAAAAAGACAGAAAATATCATGTTGCCTCTATATAAATCCAGGGTACGCCCACATCTTGAATACTGCGTGCAGATGTGGTTGCCCCATCTCAAAAAAGATATATCGGAATTGGAAAAAGGGCAACAAAAATGATTAGTGTATGGAAAAGCTTCCATATGAGGAGAGATTAATAAGACTGGAACTCTTTTAAGGTCAGGCTTGACAAAGCCCTGCCTGGGATGATTTAATTGGGGATTGGTCCTGCTTTGAGCAGGGGCTTGGACTAGATGACCTCCTGAGGTCCCTTCCAACCCTAATATTCTATGATTCTTCAGCTTGGAAAAGAGATGACTAAGGGGGGGATGTGATAGAGGTCTATAAAATCATAACTGGTGTGGAGAAAGTAAATACGGAAGTGTTATTTACCCCTTCTCATAACATAAGAACTAGGGATCACCAAATGAAATTAACAGGCAGCAGGTTTAAAACAAACAAAAGGAAGTATTTCTTCACACAATGTACAGTCAGTCGGTGGAACTCTTTGCCAGAGGATGTTGTGAAGGCCAAGACTATAACAGGGTTCAAAAAAGAACTAGATAAATTCATGGAGGATAGGTCCATCAATGGCTATAAGCCTCTGTTTGCCTGAAGCTGGGAATGGGTGACAGGGGATGGATCACTTGTTCTGTTCATTCCCTCTGAAGCACCTGGTGGCATTGGCCACTGTTGGAAGACAGGATACTGGGCTAGATGGACCTTTGGTCTGACCCAGTATGGCCATTCTTATGTTCTTAATTTAGGATGAGAAAAACATCACTGTCTTCATGAATCTAGGAGGATGGAGTTGGATCTGGATTGCATCTATCCATCTGGATGATATATTTGCAACTAAAAGATATCTTCCAGGAGAGTTCTGTCCCCCTTGATAGCTGTAAGCATCCTGGAACTCTCTATGTTTATGTTAGGATTGCTATCTGCATTGATATAGCCTGACTGTAGCTGTTGGTATGGCTTTTAGTAGTGCAAATCTGATGCCCTCTCTGTGCAGAACTGACGACTGAAACATGATTTTGGGAATGAGCTTTAAAAAGTCAAGGAGACTATCAAAAGGCAAAGGCCAGCATCTTCACTTGGACGTCCTCAGAGAGACTGGATATTTCTAGTCCTCGCCATTACTTGTTCTTAATACTGACTGCTGAAGCAATGGATTGGAAATATATAACTATTGTTTATAACCATTTAAGAGAATGCGCATAAGTAGAGACTGATACAATGACAAGAAACATTAGAGAATCGTTCTGTAACCTACAGTCAATAGTGAGGAAAAAATATGCTTCCTATGTGGAACAAATAGAACAGGGATCTATGGTTGGTGTGTATGTGAGAATCAAATATTTAACACATTTAAATGGTTCTAGGACTCAGGAAAGTATAAGAAGTGACTGAGACAGCTTCCTGAAGAACTCCAAAATTAACAAAGGAATTTGCATGCATTACATGTTCTTCGTTTGATTAACAGTCTTATGAACAGCAGGAAAGCAAAGGGGGGTGGGAAGGTAGATGAGATTGTGATATCAGTGGCAATTCTGTCAATCATTCTACAGCAGGCTTGCTCTTTTACAAGCTTGTTTTACTGTAAAAGTTGTTCTGGGATTTGATTACTTCTAAATTACAAAAACTCTAAATATTCATTTATATCAACAGCATTATGCTTATATAGAGAAATAGGTATAATGTCAAAGCAAAAAAATCCTATCTCCAACTAGCATATATATATATAATTATAATATTTCTTGCTAGACATATATATATATATATATATGTCTATGTCTATCTCATTTAACTCTAGGGAAATTTAACAAAGCTATGACATATGACTTTTAAATTAAGATATTTTTATTTTTTTAAACAATTTGAAGTCAGATGTCACAGCTGTAAATAATAGACTTCTCATTAAATCCCAGCTGGAAAATATGACACTTTGCTACAGGGAAGTATTTTTCTTCTTCAGCTACTGTATATAGCTACTTCAATGGACAAAATTATCTTAATGCCTCATTAGGTCAATATTTTAAAATTAAAACCATGATATGCAGAGTTAAAATTTACAAAATAAACTTAATTTAACCAGTTACATATCATGGATTGCAATAGTGTTTTTGTAATTACATGATCATATTTCATTGAACTGTGACACTTATGTGGTAAGTATATCAGAACTTCAATAATTCTCATGTTGGAACCCACCATGTAGAGAACTATATAAGAAAAAGCAAAAAAGGGGGGAGGGTCAGTCTAACTTCACTTCGCAGACAAGATTTAGTAGCACTGGTGTATGGTTAGGTAACATACTACTACATTACATTATTTATAGAAAATACACCATTAGGACAGTCAAATCTGATAATTCATAGAATTTAAGCTAATTTACACTTTTCCCTTTTCGAGCTACTGGGGGGGGGATGTGAGTGTGTGTCAGTGAGGCAGAGAGAGAAGGAGAGTGTGTGTGTGCAGACTCCTGTTATCAATTCAATCTCGTTTTGTAACAATATTGATTCATTTCAGTCTTGATTCTGGTTTAATCATATGCAAAATGCTCTCCTCAGTGTAACTAACAACAGTTCTGCTGACGACTCCCGCTCCCTCATTTTCCTTTACCCTGGGGGGAAGCACAAGCCACTGTGCTACAAACTCTATAGCTACAAGAACATTTCCAGTTCCTTTCTGTCTCAGTTCTACTCCTGCCCATCATATCCCTTGTTCTCATACCTTGGTGGCAGCACTGCCTCGACCTGTCCTTTAATTAAAAGATTCAGCCCTTGTTTTTTTCTAGTTTTCCTCCCACACAGTCATTTCACATCTGCCTTTAGAGATGAGGTGTACTAAGGAGCGATTGTTAAAATGGCACCTTCTGACTCTGCTCACCATCTGCATTCAGTCACATCTACAAACAATGCTAACAAGTCCCCATGAATTTGAGGACTCTATTTAATATTTCCTTCTGTTTTTAAGAACTTCCATGGACTTGTTCATGCTCAGCTTACGTAAATAGCCTCAGCTTCTCTTTATCATTTCATCTGTCACGGCTTTCCTCGATGCTGTTCCATACAAACTGGACACTGTTTGCACAAAACCCTATGCTGCAGCTCCTGCCATCTAGAACAACCTCTCTCTCTCGGCTTCTCATTCACACACACTTGTAATCCTACCTGGAAAATGTTGTTGTTTTTTTCTTACCAATCACTATTAATTTCTCTCTCTTCCCCACTTCTACAGTTACTAAATTATCTAACTATAATTCCACCATTTGTTTTTGTCAATGCTTATATTAACTATGGCAACCACAACACTGTTTTATTATCTTGGGAACAGAACCTCTAGACTTACTCGCTCAAAGAGAGTAACAGGATGATTTAAATGAAAGATCAGGAAAGTTTAATTAAAATGTTACCTGAATACGTTTTTCTTCCTCTTCCCTCTTCTTCCTCTCTTCTTCTTCCTGTTTTCTCTTTGCCTCAATCTCAGCTTTTCTAATACAAGAAATAAAAACAAGAGAAAGCTTTTGATAATTACGTAAATTATAACAGAACATAAATGAATGAGAAACATACAAGCATGGAAATAAACTGCCCAGGGAGGAATCTCCATCTCTGGAGATTTTTAGGAGCAGGTCAGACAAACATCTGTCAGGGAAGGTCTAGATAATACTTAGTCCTGCCATGAGTGCAGGGGACTGGACTAGATGACCTCTCGAAGTCCCTTCCATTCCTACGATTCTAGGCATCTTACATAAATCTAAATAGCAACTTGAGAGGCAGAGCAGTCCAATGGACAGGGCTTTGGACTGGGGCTCAGGAGACCTTTTATTCCCAGATGTGCCGGAGGTGTCACTTCACCTCTCTCTGGCTCTAGTTTTCTCTCCTCCATTTGTCTATCTTGTCTACATTTAGACTGTAAGCTCTTCGGGGCAGGGACCATGTCTGTACAACACTTAGCACAAGTGGGCCCCAAACTGAATCAGGGCCTATAGGTGCTACTTTAATATTAACAACAAATTGGTCAGACTGTCATTTGTTTGCTTTTGAATCAAGAACTGATTATGTAATTCAACACTCACAGTCGCCTTTCCTCCTCTTCCTTTCTGCGACGTTGCTCCTCCTCTTCACGTCTTTTCCTTTCTCTTTCCATTTCCTCCTGGATGCGTCGCAGCCTCTCCGCTTCCTCCTCTTGCTGCTTCTTTTTCTGTAGCTCACTAAGAAGCCGCTCTGAGCTCTTAACTAGAGCATCATACTCTTTCTGTATCTGTTCCCTAGTCATGACAATGGCCTGGAAAATAAAACAAGAAATATAGGGGATAATATTCATTAATGCTTGTACTGTATTAAAAAATATAAAGCCCCATAAAAGTGCATTACAGGTACATTACATTTGCATTTTTGTTTTGTTTTGGGGGAGCACAATAAGGAGTTCTCCACCTCCTTTCCAAAATACTGAAGATCCACTATTTTGTCTCACTTGTCACTTTAAACCACAAATAACCATCATCCTTACAGCTGAGGACTGGCTAGGACCTTCCTTCTTTGAAGCATGTCATCCCTTTTCAACCCTTACTCCCTTAAGAAAGATATTCATGCTTTAAAATTCAAGGATGAAGGATGGCAATTAGCTCCTTACTTGGTAGGTCTGTTTCTTGGGGTGGATTCTGTGTTATAGCTGCTTAATTCCTGATCAGTTACATACAATACTAATCATATGGCAACACAGTGGATGGTTCTACACCTTTTGTTACCCTGGCACTCATATCGTTGTATGGTATTTTTACTAGTCGCCAACATTTAAAGAAACAAACACACCAGTATTTTAAACGACCTTAATATGATGCAAATGCTTTAATTGGACAAGACAATGGTCCCCATTACCTTTTTTTAAGCTTTTGAAAAATGTTTGATAACTTCACTTTTATTTCATTCCTGCTTCACTGTCTTCCCCTTTTCACATTGATTAATGCAAACAAACAGTCATGAAACTTGTCTCCGCAGAAGTCTTGTGTTCCGTGCATAGTAGATGATTCATCTTTTTCACATGACTATTATTTTTTTTAAACGGGCGCTGTAAAGGTTGACTAAGGTCAAAATTTGACCTGCTCTGTGGTAAAACCTTCTGTGTCTTTTTAACTGGGATTTCAAATGTAAAAAAAAAAAAAAGATACTATCCCACTGCAATGGGACCATTGCTAAAATGTCATCTTCCTAGACAGGAGAACCATTCACAATGAAGTCTAATATGTTGGGTTTCTTTCAGTGTGCATCAGTCTCAATATTCCTTCATTCTAGCTGCCTGGTCTGCTTTTGTAATGGGGGGGGGGATTAAAATGCCAAGAGCCATTTTATTGGAAGTAAATTAATATGAAAAATTCTGCATATTTCATCTGCTGGGTCACAAGAATACAGTACACAGGAAGAGCAGAGGGACAGAGAAACATGAATATGTCTCACTCATGGTACAAGTGTAAGTGCTCCTGAAAAACAAAGTGAATTCGTCTGTGGCCATAGAGTTATTCTTCATTGGTATCTGAGACCTTTCTTTAATACCCTATTATAGTATAGTGAAGAACTCAAACATATCTTCAGGGATGAATTCAAACAGTCTGGGTCCTAGACACACCATAAAGGTTCTGCCTCTTACTTGGAGGGTCAGTAATAAATGTCTTCTCCCCCCCAGCAGAAACAGTGCCAAGAGGCAGTGGTCCTGGGCCCAGAGCTTGAGACTGGCCAGAACGTGCTGACACACCATTCCAGCATTTATTTTGGGAGCCAGAACAGCGTCTGACAGCAATTCTGGTACATGCATTCTGGCCCCTCTCATGTGCAGCACTGACTGGACCCAGAGGTGCTGGAACAATTTGTATAGTGGGGATGCTGAGAGCCATTGAACCAAATGGCAACACCCCCAGTTTCAGCACCTATGACTCGACCCCATTCCCCAACCCTTGCCCTTGCACGCACACATACCTCTGCATTTAAATCAGCCCTGAATCCCACTGGGAGATAATCTTTAAATTTTGCTTTGACTTTCTATTAACAACCCCCTTATATGGGACCGCCATATAAGACTAAAATCCGAGTTTTTGCAGTGCTTCAGTAGAACCAAACATTAAAGACAGTCTCCTTAAGTTATTCCTAGCGCTCAGTCTTTTCATTCTTCTCAGCTAAACCTGCTATTCCCAGAAGTTTTCAGTCAGATATCACACATAAACCTCTTCAGGAAGCATTTTCAAAACCAACACATGAGCTCACTGAGAAGCAAAAAAAAAACATTTAGTTTTTTTAGATAACATTGTTGGCCTTGTGGTAATCTTCTTTCACTTGATAGTTATGCAAAACCTCTTAAGCACCATGTTCTACTAAGCAATTAAGGTAACACCAAAACCCCAATTAATTTAAAACATTGCTACTCTACATTATTCTAAGCACCATATTTTGCAGCCACTAGAGGAAGCTTATTTAATATGTTTATCTGACAATATCAAAAGGGTGGCCACATCCACCACAATATGCATTAAAATCAAATTTTCAAACTTGGATGCTTAGCGTTAGGGTGCCTAAATATCGATTTAGGTGCCAAATAAGCAGCCTTACTTTTAGTCATGCTGAGCGCTCAACTAAATTTAAGGGGATTTGGTAGTGCTCAACATCTCTTAAAATCAAGCCTCTTTATTTAGATGCCTAAACATGAATTTAGGAACCTAATTTAAGGCACTTATATTAAAAACTCTGGATTAAATGCTAACTATAAAGCCTTTGGTCTTCTATATCAGACGAAGTTAAAAACCATCTCAAAAGTTCTATTGTTATGTTATACCTTAATCTTGGCCATCAAAGCATCAATAGATAATTCCAGATCCCGGATCTGCTTGCTCATCTCTGGTTTTCCCTCTTTCAGAGCACTTACAACTTCATTAAATTTATCAAGTCTCTTTTTCAGTGTACGCACTTTTACAAGGCCATCAATGCTGTGAATACAAAAAAAAAAGAGCACTATCTTTTAAGATGTTTTTGTGAAGTAGGTGATTAATATTTTTAAGTATCAGTAAATAGTCACATTAATTTATAATCTTATTTTCCCTTTTAAAATTTGCTGTTTAAACTATGGGCATGTCTATACAGGTTGAAATGGGGGTCACATGCACTACAGGGATGGGATTTCTAAAGCATACTAATGTGATGCATGTAGACCCTGCTGATGTGCTTTAACGTAGTACTTTTTGAAATAGCTCTAAGTTAAATCCCACTAGTGGCCACCAGCAGGGTCCACACCGACCAACTAATGTGCAACACGCTAGCGTGCTTTAGAAATCACACACCCATTGTGTACATTGCCACACCATGTAGATAAGCCCTGTAACTCTGCAAATCAAACACATATGGGATTGCGTGGCACAGAGGACAAGTACTGGCACATCAAGCCTTTCTCTATTAATACAGTGAACCCAATTAGCAGTGACCAAAGTCTGTGGTCAGAAAGTGACCTACAGAATGTGAAATGCATTTGTGATCTCTAGTGGATCTATGTTCACATCTCAAAAACAAATTATTAGGGGCACCACTATTGGAGAAATCTGAGTGGTTAAAGATTGAGTTTTGTCATTTACTTAACCTGAAGCAGTACTGGAACCTGAATCATACAGAAACTCAACTACCCAACAGGTGATCCCTACAACATAGTCAAGGCATATTAATAAGAACTGGAGGAGGAATTCAGCACCCGTGCAGTACAAGGGCTTCAGCATAACACCTTTAAAAAGACTGAATTGAGCAAAAGAAACACAACCAATAGCATGAAATTTAGTCAAATTAAAAAAAAAATTGAAGCAATTTGGAGTACAACTGTGCTTTTTTGTGGTTTTACAATCACATTTTCTTATTTTTTTTAAAAAAAGATTTTCTCTCTTTCCTGTTATTGTGTGAAAGACTCAAATAAAAGAGGAAAATTACTGTCCAGAGAAAACTTTAAAATAGATGAAATCAAATGCAGAATGTACACAGACTGAAAACAAAGACAACAATGTTTCACCATGTCCGTTTCAGCTATAGTAGTCTTAAGTGATACCTGTAACTGTAGACAGAAATATTCAAAATGGAGGTGGGGTTTTTTAGTTGCATTCCTTAGGTAATAAGTCCTCCATACTAGCCTTTCATTTCTTCAATAAGAATAGGTAAGTGCTCCCTGCTAACATGGTAGCTTGTTGAGAGTAGTTATAAGTGGTTCACAGTCATGCTGGAAGGGCATAACGAGTGCGGTCCCACAGGGATCAGTTCTGGGTCTGGTTCTGTTCAATACCTTCATCAATGATTTAGACAATGTCATAGAGAGTACACTTCTAAAGTCTGTGGACGATACCAAGCCGGGAGGGGTTGCAAGCGCTTTGGAGGATAGGATTAAAATTCAAAATGATCTGGACAAACTGGAGAAATGTCTGAAGTAAACAGGATGAAATTCAATATGGACAAATGCAAAGTACTCCATTTAGGAAGGAACAATCAGTTACACACATGCAAAATGGGAAATGACTGCCTAGGAAGGAGTACCGCAGAAAAGGATCTGAGGGTCATAGTGGATCACAAGCTAAATATGAGTCAACAGTGTAACACTGTTGCAAAAAAAGCAAACATTATGTTGGGATGTACTAACAGGAATGTTGCAAGCAAGACACAAGAACTAATTCTTCCATTCTACTCTGCGCTTATTTGGCCTCAACTGGAGTATCATGTCCAGTTCTGGGCGCCACATTTCAGGAAAAATGTGGACAAACTGGAGAAAGTCCAGAAAAGAGCAACAAAAATAATTAAAGATCTAGAAAAGGTGACCTATGAAGTAAAATTGAAAAAATTGGGTTTGTTTAATTTGGAAAAGAGAAGACAGAGGGGACATAACAGTTTTCAAGTACATAAAAGGTTGTTACAAGGAGGAGGGAGAAAAATTATTCTTCTTAACCTCTGATGATAGGACAAGAAGCAAGGGGCTTAAATTTCAGCAAAGGAGGTTTAAGTTGGACATTAGGAAAAACTTCCTAACTGTCAGCATGGTTAAGCACTGGAATAAATTGCCTAGGGAAGTTGTGGTGTGGAATCTCCATCGCTGGAAATTTTTAAGAGCAGGTTAGACAAATACCTGTCAGGGATGGTCTAGAATAGATAATACTTAGTCCTGCCATGATTGCAGGGGACTGGACTACATGATTTCTTGAGGTCCCTTCCAGTCCTATGATTCTATATTACTGGTCCTTATTTGAGAGAGAAAAGGTCTATAAATGGATCAATCAGAATACTGCATAATATTTCTATTAATTTTCTAATAAGTGTTACTCATCCATTCAATATGAATAAGCATGAATGCAAAAGCTAAAGCTAAATCCACACTCTAAAAATGTTGCTAGTATAAGTTATTGTTTGACACCCCCACCTTAAGACTATTCAGTTAGGCATAAAAAATATCTACATTTAGAAAAATAGTTTTTGAACCTTATAAAACCCCTCCCTTCTTACCGTGGTTTGTGCTTTCTCTTGCAAAGCCACATACGAATAGTCTTTTGTATTTTAATGCAGGCACTAGCTCGGTATTTTATTTTGTTTTTCACTGCAAGCACACAAAATAAGTTCAATGAGTCCGAATGGTTTTATAATTCTAAATAGTTCAAGGGAATGCCTACAGTCCCTACAAATACATGTTTGATAAGTCCACAAGGGTATTTATTTTTAAAAAGTGATGTCCCAGGATGATAAATATATGACAAGTCTTCAACTCTCATCTATGACTAGATGCTATTTCAGATTTAGCTGATCTGTGAATTAGGTAAAAACTTATTTGCTCTAAGACACAAAGCCCACCAAACAAATGACTATTTCCTTAGATGTAATTGTTTTAAGGTAGCAGGCCTTCTGCCCTATTATTCCAAAAAAGTAGGGTCATTAAGTTGTGTAAATTTCTAGATTCTAAATATCCTGGAATAGATTCACGGGTGATACTTAGGTCCCAATTTTTTCATGCATTTGCATGTGTAAATAACATGAAGCACTGAGAAGTCCCAATGACTCCAAAGGGATTATCCACGTGCCTGAAGTTAAGCAAGTAGGTATTTGCAGGCTGGGGGCCTTAATTAATACTGTTCAAATTACGAAGCAATGATCCAGTTGCTGTGCTATTCTCTGTTAGCATATTTTGATTTACTAAAAAGCAATATTAAATTACATACATTTAATCACCGAGAGAGAACACCACTGAACTTTTTTCCAACGACTGCAGATAAGCCAGTGATTGACTCGTTTAACCAGCTCTGCTAGATGATCTGGATCAGACTTCATTATCTGATCAAACTCTGCAAACTAAATACATAACCAGTTTTACTTAACAAAAATAATAGAAAATAGACAGTCAACATTATAACCTAACAGAGCATTGAGGACAAAGGTAAAAGATCAGTACAGTAAACAGAACCTTGTAACCATGGAAACCTCAGTTCAACTTCCAATTAATTCAAACCCGTGAAAAGGTAACTTTGCTTTTACATTTTAATAACAGGTTTCAGAGGAACAGCCGTGTTAGTCTGTATTCGCAAAAAGAAAAGGAGTACTTGTGGCACCTTAGAGACTAACCAATTTATTTGAGCATGAGCTTTCGTGAGCTACAGTCTCTAAGGTGCCACAAGTACTCCTTTTCTTTTTACATTTTAATAGGTTCTGTTGATAACAGAAATGACTACTTCCAAGCCAGGCATTTTCTGACAGTTGCTGAGTGCTCAATGCTTTTGAAAATCCAGACACATATTTAGGTGCCAAAATAAAGATTTATGGCATGGAAAATCCTAGCCATAAATCTTTATTTTGGCACCTAAATATGTGTCTGGATTTTCAAAAGAGACTAGTAATTTTGGGTACCCCACTTACTTAGCACCCACTCTGTAAATCATGCCCCTTAAGGTATGTTAAGTTGGGTACCCCCCAAAGAGAGAAGCCCCCAAAGCCATTTTTGAAAACCTTGACATATCAGCATAACTTAAGGGCATCCATTTTTGAAAATCTTCAGCTTTTGGATAATTATGTTAATAAGTAAGACAATTACATCTCTGTACTGATGTCTCAGTCCTAGACATAAAAGCTTTTACTGCTTCTCCTTCCTTTGCCCCAGCAACAGCAATGCTCATATTCAGAGAAAGACGATTTGAATATGGATATGTTTTAATGGGAAGCCTTTGTTTCTCTGCTATAACTTTTTTTATTTTAAGCATGCAATATATTTTCGCTCTAAAGCAATACTTTTCGGGAAGTTTACACAACCTTCAATACTCTATGTTCAAAAACTGCAATTGAAAAGAGATACTATTTACCTTGCCAGGTCTAAAAAACACTTTTGTTAATCCAAATTTGTAGTCATTTTCATTTAAACCCAAGGCTTTAAATAGTGCCTATAACAAGAAAAAAATATCAGTTTGATTCATATTTCACAAAAAAGGCACAAAATAAACCAAAATAAATATTTTCTATCCGAGATGAAGAGAAAAAATATGGACAATTCATTTGGCACTCAGGTGATTGTTACCTTGCAGAAAAGTCTAGGGTCCAGTCGAGCTAGTTTTGCAGGCATATACTTTTTGTACATATTGTATAGCTCATGAAATGATGCTCGTGATGGGAAGCCACCTTGCATCAAGTCCAAAACAGACACCATACCTATATTCACAGAAATACACACAAAAATATATATGTCATTAAAATGTAAATAAAGCAGTCGTTTCATAATAATGAACAATTAATGGCTTACGTCATTTGGATGTGCTCAAATGCTTGGCCTAAGTCCCCAATGTAGTACATAGTTCTGCATGGACTGGCCCCAGCACTCACCATTTCCTGGTCAAATGGCCATTTATAAGAATTTATTCCTGAACGTCTGAGACAGTCTATGATAATAGTCTGCGTCCTTGCCAGATAGGTGGCAACTAATCGACTTCAGTGGGTTACTCTGTTAAATCTTTTTTGGCAGATCCACTATTTTGCTGTTCCTTCCCTAAAGCAGGGTCCCAATAATTTCTGAACAGACAAAGACTATTAATGTGTACGATGGCACACCAATGATGTCAGCATGAGAGGCAATGAGAGTACAAAGGGCAGATGACTGGCATTAGCACCCTGTTTACATGTAATGCTGGGGTGTGCCTTAGCTGGTGAGATGCGTTTTGTATATCTTTGATACAGCAAAAGTGGCAGTGTGGAATGAGTCTATTATAGATATCCATAAATACTGCCATCACCTCCAGAGGTACAATTTATTGCTACCCAAATCAGTAAAAGGCTGGAGATTCTTCAACCAGTAATTAAAACAGACATTGCAATGCCAGAGTACATAAGTCAAGGCTAAATTCATGCCATGAGCCGGAGTTCAAAAGAGTTTCAAAATCACCCCAGATCTCAAAATTAGTGGGAGAACTGCAAAGATATCAATGTCTTGATGCATTGAAATGGCTCCAAAGTTGCATGGTAAGAGTGTCACAGCACAGATACAGGAAATTCATGCCAGGCCTTCTACAATCTCTTTCATGCAACGATCTCAAAAATCTTAACAAACAACACAATCTCCATGGCAGTTAAATATTAACATATTATACCAATTTGCAGAATGAATAAACTAGGAAAATTGGGTTATATTTTGGACGCAAGAGCCATCCTTGACCCACTCCCCCCAATTCCAAATCTCATTATATCCTGCAGCTAAGTAACATACAACCAGCCATGTTTCTATGCTAATTTTGACAAATTCCCAGCAACAGATGTTGAGTATCTCATTTTTAATTTTATTTGTGATTGTTTTTACTAACTCTTTTTGCCACCTTTCCTCATTGCATATTTGTTCTTGGTGAAGTTTGTACTATTGTCATTCGCCTTTTGATTTACTTCCATTAATACCTTTTTTTTTTTAAAAAAAATCATATTATAAGTAGCTCTTTTCTAGCTTAAACTTTACTTCCCCCCCCCCAGTTTAATGTTTATGTATACTTGTTATTTTACTGAAACAAACAGATTAATACGTATACACAAATGTGCTTATAGAAGCTTATGGTGAAAAATCAAAAGTTTAGTCTATTGATTTGTTTAGTCTCACAAATATTGCCAAGTGCTATTAGCTGCTGATAACGGCGTTAATGGAATCCTAATTAAAGCAACATTGTTAAGCATTTGTGTGTTTATGATGTGCTAATTTTTACTTAAAAATAACTTGGCATGACAAATATAAGTCTGCTTGCCAAGACACCAGATGCTAAGCCATTCTGTTGAAAAAACTAAGCTCAAACTACTGAACCCACAAAAGAAACAATGAAACAAACACCTGGACGGAAAAGTGTATAAAGGACTTATGGGAAATGATGCAATTTAATGTTATTGACTTATTTATATTGTGCCACCATGATTTTCTGCGAGTAAGTTCATTCTAGTAACCCAGTTAACTGTTTGTATCAAGCATAATAGTGCAAGAACAAGGCTGCATAAGTCTGTAAACAATACCATAAAACTTGAAAGGACCTTTTATTTCCAGATTCATGGCCATGCAGCATCATTCAAAAAACTAGATCGGATTGCTTGTACTCATTCTGCATTTGTGTTATGGGGCAGGATTCAGATGGGCCTACTTTCAATGGATCAGCCTGGGTACACTGCAGAGGTCTCAGCGGAACTGATAAGCTACATGGCTGAAGTCACTGAAACTGATGGTACAGGGTGATTTCGGTGTCCATGTAGATGACAATTCTTCTGCTCATAGACGACAATCATGGCGTGCCCAAGAGATTTCTGGCAAACCCACAGTGTGGGACATATTCAAGAGCTGATATTTGGGTTGAGATTGGACCTCAAGGAGGTAGAGATTACTCCCATGTTACAGACAAACCATTTACCTTCTGCTTAAGGGCAGAGTCTGTTTTGATGGTGTACCCTCAGATGGCAATGGAACCAGAGAGCTCTCAGGGAGAATACTATTTAGCCAACAGAAAATTCAGCTGATAATTGAATGGAACTTCAAATGAACTTCAGTACTTGTCCATAGATACCGTGGCCCCTAAAGAAGTTTCTCTGCAACTTCACTAGCACAGGTCATTCTTATTTACAGATTACCTGTAATAGCTGAAGTGATATGAAAGACTGTTAAAGTGCAAATGGCAGAAATCTTGTGCCAAAACACATCTCTTGCCATCTTCAAATTAAGACTAGATGGCTTTTGGAAGATATGCTTTAGTCAAACACAAATGATTGGGGTCTATACTGTGGTAGCTGAGTGAAATTTAAGGCCCTCTGATATTCAAGAAGTCAGACTAGATTATCTGACAGTCCCATCTGGCCTTAAACTGTGAATCTATGACACAAACACACAATGGAATGGTCTTGTTAGATCCTTCTCTGCTTCTGGATGTTCAGATATGAGTTGTTAATAAGAGTGCTTTTTTCCCACATATATGTTTAGCAAGAAAAGCACACCTTTCCCTTCAGATGCATATCATTCCATGGATGCCATTCATACGTTTGACACTTCAAGTTTAAAACACTACAATGAGTGCAAAATGGGGGATACATCTACGAATCAATCAGAAAACTGAAGACGGTGCAGAATGTGGCTGCTTGTTTACTGAGAAGCATTTCATGCCAAGAACACAACACCATAATCTATCTGTCTGTCTATTTGTTTCCAGACAGAGAACAGGGTGGTGGTACTAACATATGAATCCCTTCAGTGGTTTGGGACTTGGCTTTCTGAGGTACTGCCTCTTGTTCTATGCAACACCCCTGCAGTTCAGCAGATGCGCTCAAATTGGAACACCATCAGTTTAAACATGAAAAGAGTGCTGACCAGGTGTTTTTTGTAATGAGTCTTCAACTCTGAAACTCATGTCCCCTGCTCAGTCCATCTTTTGGGACACACTACAAAGTTCATTATTTGTATTTTCAGGTGTTTGGGGGAGGAAGAGCGTAGAGGATTAAAGAGAGTGATCAGATGTGGGGGTTGCTAGATTCTTTCTTATCTGAGCAAGTATTACATGGGCAGTCTTATACTACACACTGTGAATTTGAATTTGTATTGTATATTTTAATGTTGTGGAGTGCATAATGCTTGCCAGCTTTTCATTTAACACTGAAAAAGTCTAAAATACGATGGCTGCACTGTCTTACTTAAAAATAATTATCTGATTACTGAGAATCAAAATTAATTAATACTCATTAGATACAAATCATTTAATTGTATCTAGACACCATTAAATTAAGAACAGAAATATTTATCCAATCAAGGAAACATTGTTTCAACGATAGACATTCCAACTTTGTGTGAATCTGTAACGCACAAAATTTAAAAAAAAGAGGAATACATTACCTGAACACTGGAGCTGAGAAAGAATCTGTCCCCCTTCAAAATTGTGACTTGTCATCTTTAAATTAGGTTTGATGCAGCGAATAAAGCTTGAACCCTATTGTCAGGACAGCAAGATAGCAGAATCTACATAAATTTAAACCTTCTGAAATAAGTGATCATTTAAGAATTACATAACAAAGGAACAGTAATAGATTTCTAAAGAGAGAAACTGACTTTTTATGCTTCTCAGTCTTTTCATATCCATTTTGCACTCAACATATCTTGACGCAATTGATCTCAAAGTTCAAACTGTCAATAGAACCTCACCTTCTTTTCATTCAACAATTTTTTTCTTCCCATCAATAACTGAATCCAATTATTATTGCATCAGTCTAGCTGTACTCTATCTCCACTACTATAATCATCTTGCTTGAAAAAGACAAGCAACTAATACCATCTCTTTACGCTTTCATCCAACCATCTCTCTCTCCATTTTTTTCATCCCTCAAAACAGTTCCTTCTTTAACCACTCATTCCTTGCTCACCAGCCCAAGTATATCAGTGTCTTCCCTGACATTTAAAAAAAAATCCCATTCATGTTGTATGTTAGAATAAAATTGGGATTAATATGACCTGTGACTATCCTCACTGTGACTACCCTGACCTGTGACTGCTTTGACTGTACCTTGTATCTCTCTCTCTCCCCCTCTCCTTTTGGGACCAAATCTCAGGTCTAGCCAAGCTGTAAAACTGTGCTCAGCACAGGTCCTGGGGGTCAGGGGAGGAAAGGAAAGGGTTGGGCAAAGGTAGCTGTATGTCATCTTTATGCCCCCAATCCTGGTAACTCTAAGACCACTGGAGTGAAGTAGCACCCTGGCCATGCCCCCTTCTCCCGAACAAGCCCTTGAACTCCAACTGCTGAAAGAGGGCTGATGAACACTTAGCTACATTGGTTCTAAGATTTCCCTAGGAAAGAAGAATTTTCACCTGGTCATTCATGCCAGCTTTGAGTCTGGGGCAGGGCAAAACATATTTGAAGACTAGGATCCAGCTCTTTGGGGTACAGACTATCTTTTGTTATGTCTGAGAAGTGCTAACCATATTTTTGGTTACTATCCTAATATAAACAAGAAGAATTTTAGTATTCCTACCAAAAAGTGTCTGAAGACATTTGCTAAAGTAATACTGAAATAGGGAGAGGCCCCACACCATTCTGAGCTTAAAAAGCAGAGATGATATAAATGGACTAGAATTTTATGGTTCTCTATGATCTAACTTGTTTTTTAAGAAATTAGATCAAAGCATAAAGTTTAACGATTACTATCCTAGTTAAATAAGCAGGATAATTTACTACATCTAAATTTTTTTAAAAGAAGTTGCATTGGCTAAAATAATGTTTTTCTACCTCTATTTATAGAGTTCTTGATTCCCTAAAGTTCAACTATAACTCAGTTTGATTACTTCCTCTGACCATAATGTTAGAGAAATTGTAAATATATAAATTCACAAGTATGATAACTCTGACTCAGTGAAAAGTGAGATAACACACCACTAACTCTGCAATCTATTTCCTGAGCTAAACTCTCTCCGTACTAATGGGTAATCTTCCAGCAAGTAAAGCAGAATTTGTTATCCAGATTAAAGATGTGTGAAATGTAGGTTGGATTCTCTTCGTTATGTATAGAAACTGTAATTTCTATGCCCTAAGCACTGAAGAAAGACACAAAGAATGCAAAAGGAAGAGAGAAATTTAAAAAAATCGCACAGGATAAGACAAACATAGGAGAGAGATTTAAGTGTGGAACGGGAAGCTGCTAGTTCATACTTATCATAGAGCACAGGAGTACAGTCAGCTGTAATATCCTCTCATGAAGTGAGCTGTTTAATGACAAGGAGGCGGTTGATCTGATAGGGAATACTTCTAGACCTACAAAAATACTAGGAAGATGTATCCTGCACATAAGAGGTATCTAAGAAACAGAGTACACATTCATGGAGGGCTTGCAAGAGTAGACCATTTGCTTCTCTGTAAAACCACATCAAAGACAGAAAAGGTATAGTGGCTTTTTAGCCAAATTCTTCAAAGATGACTGCCTGAACTAGATACTGAGGGATCAAGCAATGAGTTGTGGAGCCGATGCAATCAGGAAGTTAAAATCAGACAAATGGCTGTGCAACTCCAGAAGCCCTGAGGAAGTAGCAAAGGGCTGTGAAACATGGTTAGTCATGTTTGTCTTTCACTAATGAACTAAAGCTCTTTAAAAATTGATTAATTTGGCTCAAGAGCTTCTTCGAAGATTTTTAATGCAGCAAACCTTTCTAACACTGAAACATATTAGCCATTTGGTAGTTACAAGCAGCATCTTTTACTGAAACCCATGCCTAGTATTCTCTGAGGGTCTGCATAAAAATAAATTAAAACAGAATTTACAATAAATGGGAAATATGCTCATCTAAATCCTGGATCTGAAATGTAAAGATGTAATGCAAACTCCTCCATCTACCAGCAGCACTGACCGGCTATGGAGGGAGGGTTACCACTAGGCAGAATTTTAAGGGGTGTAGGTGAGAGAAGCAGAAACAAATCACAGTAGAGGATTAGAGAGAAAGTGAATGAAGTTAATGTGAACTAATTTTAATATTGGGAGTAGGGATGGAGGTGGGGGTATGAGGTTTTTTTCCTGCTACCAATTCAATTACATGAATGTATTAGATTAAATGCCCCCCCCCCGGAAAAAAGAGATATAAAACTTCATTCCTAGATTTTCTAGATTCCCTTCTCACACTTGAAAATGTGAACGTGTAGTGAAAAGGGGATGGAAAAATAAAGTGCCACTCTACAACAAATAAAAAATAAAATTATCAGAGTTAAGAGTTTTCCTGGAACTTGTTCAAAACCCTGGCTGTTCATGAGTTAAACTACAGATATACAGTGAATCAAAATCTGGTCACAAAAATAAATCAAACACAGGATGGCAGATTACCCATGAGTGAGAAGCAAGTAGACTAGAGGAAAGGGAAATGATCGGGAAAGGAATTGGAGACTTGATAAAACTAAGTAATATTAATGCACTTTATCTGAACTGGTAGAATTTCCATGCTACAATACAAAGCAACTTTCCTTTCAGTAACTTTAATATTTAGTCTATGAATTTAATAATATTCAGCACCCATGTAGCAATACACTTAAAATTATCCTGTTTTGCAACTGGATGACATTTTTGAAGTGACTATTTATTATTATAAAAACATTAAATTTAAGCCAAAACTCTTGGTTAAAGTGAGCGGAGCGATAAAGGAAAATACAGAATTTGCATCTATATTTATACTTACAGTACTACGAAGCTTTTCAAGGAGCAAATTTAATTGAGTCTGTCAAAAAAAAATGAAACAATTCAATACTTCATATTAGAGAACCATAAAGTGTCTGTCTTACTATGACGGTTATAAATTAGAGTGACACAACACTATTGCATGCATCAGTTATTGTTAGGTGTGTGCGTGTGTGCATGTATAGTAGCTCATTCAGTTTTGATAAACCACACATGAACAAATCTTAGACAACTTCATGCAAGAGGACTTGAGTCACACCAAGGAAACTGCTTATGTTGAATACTCTTGTGTTGAATGGTATAATAATTGCATGTGTATATCTCTTTATTGTCTGAAAATTAGCAATTAGATATTTAAAGTACATACACCAGTAGGAAAATAAATAAGGAAAATGTTGTATACATAGTAGAGTTAATGAGGTGATTGGACAGCAGTGATATGAATAATATAAATCAAACTTAAAATCTATGAAAAGCTACAAATAGTAAGGAGTAATGTGCATCAGCATGTCAAACACTACATGGATAAGGACATTCTCAACACAGTTTGCACGTCAAGACATTTAACACTGCTTTTCTTTTCTTTTTTTAAATTCTCTTTACAAGAGATGCTGTGCTCACCATTACTCAAGGCTACCTACAATTCGGATTTAACATTTTAATGGATTAATGTGTCATATATTTGGCCAGCTAAAATCCTCAGAATTACTTTACACTGAACTGTTCTTTTAATATGACAATCAACAGATAAGTCTTCATTTTATTTGGGAGTGGGGGGGAATCCTATATTTATCCTAGATGGAATTTAAACAAACAGAGAAATTAATTAACGCCCTGATTCTGAAACTGACTGTGTGTATCAAAGGATGAGAGCCTTAGGCCTCAACTACAGATGCAGGCATCTGAGTAGCACATTACAACTTCTATGTATTAGCATTTGGTTAGGACTTACATATGCAGGGAACCAGCTCAAGAGACATGGTTAAATTTTTGCCACAAGAGTAGCCTGATCTTTCAAAGACTAGTGTAATGCTTGACTTGCTGATGCTTACAGTACTGATTGTGGAATGTGACATTACACAAAATTCTGATACCAAGTGGTCAGGCACAGTTCTGCCCTTACTACTGTACTGTGTACCATAAAACAGGATTGTTTTCAAGATTCTTATTTTAGACTAGCTGGTCTATTATTCTCAGGGAGCCTAGTGTGCAGGGATCTGTGTAGGGGGTCTACCAAATACATTGCTGCTGCTCCAGCTAAAGCTACCAGCATCTCTCCTGCAGAGAAAGAAGGGGCCTATTGGTTTTTCTTGCAGATGAAGCTGGTGGACTCTAGCACATACAGCTGGGATGAATAAAGGAGTGTCATAAGAGGCTGGGTAGGCCCGGCCCAATTAACCTGCTACTCAGTTTTCACTGATGCTACATATTTTTCTTATCTAATTTTAACAAATTATTTACATTTACTTAAATTTATTTTAAAAAAAAAGGAGTACTAGTGGCACCTTTGAGACTAACCAATTTATTTGAGCATAAGCTTTCGTGAGCTACAGCTCACTTCATCAGAAGCATTCAGTGGAAAATACGGTGAGGAGATTTATATACACACAGAACATGAAAAAATGGGTGTTATCATACACACTGCAAGGAGAGTGATCACTTAAGATGATCTATTACCAGCAGGAGAGCGGGGGTGGGGGGAGGAAGAAAACCTTTTGTAGTGATAATCAAGGTGGGCCATTTCCAGCAGTTAACAGGAACGTCTGAGGAACAGTGCGTGGTGGGGGTGAGGGGAAATAAACATGGGGAAATAGTTTTACTTTGTGTAATGACGCATCCACTCCCAGTCTCTATTCAAGCCTAAGTTAATTGTATCCAGTTTGCAAATTAATTCCAATTCAGCAGTCTCTCGTTGGAGTCTGTTTTTGAAGTCTTTTTGTTGTAATATTGCGACCTTTAGGTCTGTAATCGAGTGACCAGAGAGATTGAAGTGTTCTCCGACTGGTTTATGAATGTTATAATTCTTGATGTCTGATTTGTGTCCATTTATTCTTTTACATAGAAACTGTCCAGTTTGACCAATGTACATGGCAGAGGGGCATTGCTGGCACATGATGGCATATATCACATTCGTAGATGTGCAGGTGAACGAGCCTCTGATAGCGTGGCTGATGTGATTAGGCCCTATGATGGTGTCCCCTGAATAGATATGTGGGCACAGTTGGCAACGGGCTTAGTTGCAAGGATAGGTTCCTGGGTTAGTGGTTCCGTTGTGTGGGGTGTGGTTGCTGGTGAGTATTTGCTTCAGGTTGCGGGGCTGTCTGTAGGCAAGGACTGGCCAGTCTCCCAAGATTTGTGAGAGTGATGGGTCGTCCTTCAAGATAGGTTGTAGATCCTTGATGATGCGTTGGAGAGGTTTTAGTTGGGGGCTGAAGGTGATGGCTAATGGCATTCTGTTATTTTCTTGGTTGGGCCTGTCCTGTAGTAATTGATTTCTGGGTACTCTGCTGGCTCTGTCAATTTGTTTCTTCACTTCAGCAGGTGGGTATTGTAGTTGTAAGAATGCTTGATAGAGATCTTGTAGGTGTTTGTCTCTGTCTGAGGGGTTGGAGCAAATGCGGTTGTATCGTAGAGCTTGGCTGTAGATGATGGATTGTGTGGTGTGGTCTGAGTGAAAGCTGAAGGCATGTAGGTAGGAATAGAGGTCACTAGGTTTCCGGTATAGGGTGGTGTTTATGTGACCATCACTTATTAGCACCGTAGTGTCCAGGAAGTGGATCTCTTGTGTGGACTGGTCCAGGCTGAGGTTGATGGTGGGATGGAAATTGTTGAAATCATGGTGGAATTCCTCAAGGGCTTCTTTTCCATTGGTCCAGATGATGAAGATGTCATCCATGTAGCGAAAGTAGAGTAGGGGTATTAGGGGACGAGAGCTGAGGAAGCGTTGTTCTAAGTCAGCCATAAAAATGTTGGCATGCTGTGGGGCCATGCGGGTACCCATAGCAGTGCCGCTGATTTGAAGGTATACATTGTCCCCAAATGTGAAATAGTTATGGGTGAGGACAAAGTCACAAAGTTCAGCCACCAGGCTTGCCATGACATTATCGGAGATAGTGTTCCTGACGGCTTGTAGTCCATCTTTGTGTGGAATGTTGGTGTATAGGGCTTCTACATCCATAGTGGCCAGGATGGTGTTTTCAGGAAGATCACCGATGGATTGTAGTTTCCTCAGGAAGTCAGTGGTGTCTCGAAGGTAGCTGGGAGTGCTGGTAGTGTAGGGCCTGAGGAGGGAGTCTACATAGCCAGACAATACTGCTGTCAGCGTGCCAATGCCTGAGATGATGGGTCTCCAGGATTTCCAGGTTTATGGATCTTGGGCAGCAGATAGAATACCCCAGGTCGGTGTTCCAGGGGTGTGTCTGTGCGGATTTGTGCTTGTGCTTTTTCAGGAAGTTTCTTGAGCAAATGCTGTAGTTTCTTTTGATAACCCTCAGTGGGATCACAGGGTAATGGCTTGTAGAAAGTGGCGTTGGAGAACTGCCTAGCAGCCTCTTGTTCATATTCCGACCTATTCATGATGACGACAGCACCTCCTTTGTCAGCCTTTTTGATTATGATGTCAGAGTTTTTTCTGAGGCTGTGGATGGCATTGTGTTCTGCACGGCTGAGGTTATGGGGCAACTGACGCTACTTTTCTACAATTTCAGCCTGTGCACATCGGCGGAAGCACTCTATGTAGAAGTCCAGTTCCCCTAATCCACCCAGCAATATTGTCAATCTATAGAACTATACTCTTAGCCCAGCAGAAGAATCTGTCCTATCTCGGGGCCTCTCCTTCTGCCCCTCCACCCCCACGAACACGATAAAGTTCTGTGGTGACCTAGAATCCTATTTTCGACGTCTCCGACTCAAGGAATATTTCCAACACACCTCTGAACAACATAATAACCCACAGACACCTTCCTACCAACACTACAAAAAGAAGGATTCTAGGTGGACTCCTCCTGAAGGTCGAAACAACAGACTGGACTTCTACATAGAGTGCTTCTGCCGACGTGCTGGAAGGAGGTTACTAGTGTAATTCCTCAGGGATCAGTTCTGGGATCAATCTTATTTAATCTTTATTCAAAGTAAAACTATTTCTCCATGTTTATTCCCCCACCCCCCACTGTTCCTCAGACGTTCCTGTTAACTGCTGGAAATGGCCCACCTTGATTATCGCTACAAAAGGTTTTCTTCCCCCCCACCCCCCGCTCTCCTGCTGGTAATAGCTCATCTTAAGTGATCACTCTCCTTACAGTGTGTATAACACCCATTTTTTCATGTTCTGTGTGTGTATATAAATCTTCTCACTGTATTTTCCACTGAATGCATCCGATGAAGTGAGCTGTAGCTCACGAATAAATAAATAAATTGGGTAGTCTCTAAGGTGCCACTAGTACTCCTTTTCTTTTTGCGAATACAGACTAACATGGCTGCTACTCTGAAACCTGTCATTAAATTTATTAAGGAATGTATTTTATGTAAGCATTGTTTTGGAGGAAATAATTTAACTGTGAGTGTCAATATGCAGTTTTACAAGAAACAACAACGGCTTTATGCAAAAATCTATATATGCTCATGATTGAGTAGCAAGGAATGATCCAGTGAGACCCATGAACAAATTCTGTAAATGGTTTCATCTTCTCTCTCAAGTTGCTCAGGTAACTGTTACAGTTAGAGAAATTCAAGACTGATTTATTCACATTTCTCGATACACAAGTGAAAAATTTCCAGTCTTAAACCACAGAAGAAATAAAGTCTCCTTTGGTAGTGATACATTCCCCAGTGCTATTTGAAGTGAAACTGAAATTTCCAGTGCTTGAAGTGTTCATTAAGGGTATGTATTATGTCTGGGAAATTAACACTTATGAATTACTGTAAGTAGAACATACACACTCAAAATGCCACAGAGGTACAAAACATTATGAACACTGATGTGTTGAAAAGAAGAACTCATGCTGAAATTGCAGCAGCTATAAAATAATGAGTCCATTAAGGTAATAAATTTACCTGCAGCCCCTGGCTGTGCCTGCTTTTCCTCTCTCAACTTCCCTATAGTTCTCTCTAGTCATCCTGAGCTGAAATAATCCAGCTAAAAATAAAACTGCTGAATGAGGAAAGGAAGCAGAAAACATGTGGAGAAGACAAGGCTTGAAGGTCAGCTTTACACCAAGTGGAAGAAAGGAAAAAATTAGGAGACGCATCAGATACTATGGTCAGGTAGTGAAAAAGGAAGTACTCAGCATACTGAAAATATCTGTCAAAGCAATCACTACTGCTGTTTTGCACCATTTGAAATGAGGAAAACCAGTTTTAAGGTTAGCTTTTAAATGCTGAGGTGGCAACTTACTGACAAACTGTTACCTCTACACCTTCAAATAGAATGGAAGAACACTTTTTGTCAAACTTAGAACTATAGGTTCCAGATATAGAACAAGAACTTGGAACTTGTGCTTCAAAAGTTTTATTTGAATTTGGGGAAAAACAGAATTATAAGCTGCTGCATTTTAAAATAAAAGCAAGGATTCCCTTCAAACAATCTTCATTGTTTGCATAGCACAGGCCATCATTTAACTTGAAGATGTGGTTTTATTACATTTTATTTGAAGAACAGCTGTTTAAGAGGATTTTTTTCATGAAACAAGTTATCATCTGATTCTCCCATACTTAACGTTCCATTCATTTCAAGCAATTTAAAAGCAACATACTAAAGGAAAGAACTCATTTTTAGTATTCCAATACCTTGAATTTGTTTCCCACACTGATGAAGCTAAGCTTTCCTGCTTTTTGTTTGGGATCCTTGTTGTTATTAGTGGTAGATTCAAATAGTTCCCGGACAAATTTATCCTTGGATTCGCATATAAGAGATTCAAGGGACATGTGCAAAGCATCATTGTTTTTCTCCACAAACTGGGTCTGAAAAGGAAACAAACCAGTAAAGCGTTGCATATAAACTTCACAGTACTAATAGCTTTACTTAGTCCTACATAAAGACATCCTTTGTTCAAAATATCCCACCAAAAATACCTAATGCTAAAATACCAAGAATTTGGGGGGGGCGGGGTATTTAAAATATAATTGTAGAATATTTATTGTCTGTGTCTGACACTAACAACAGTAAAGGGAGAAAAGCTGGTCTTATGTTTGAAGCACAGGACTGGGAGTCATGAGATGTGATTTGAAATCCTGGCTAAGCCTAGTCCGTACTGAAGTCAGTGCTAGTTCTGCCATTGACTACAATAGCATCAGAATTTTACCCCTGGTTTCTATTTTCAGTTCTCATTACCTCACCCCTCAGCCGTGTTGTGAGGCTTGATTTCTTAATGCTTGTGATGCAATTTGAGATCCTTAGAAGGTGCTGTAGAAATGCAGAATTATTATTCAGACCTTAACTTGTACATATTAGTGTTGGCAAATGAAGTGAGAAATAATTGGGATATTTTAGTCGCTAACTTGAAGATGCATTTAAAAGGTCAGTCTTACCAACTAAATTGACTAAAACCAAAGACTGAGAAGTTTGCACCTAATGTTATGCTTTGGAATCAAGGAGAATTTTGCTTTAATGGAATAATGATCAGGGCATTTCTGAACTCTGAATACATTTACTACTGAGCTAGCAGTAACAACAAGCAATTATATTTATACTTCTATTGATTAAATATTGGTTAGACGTATTGGGTTAATCAGCATAAAGAAGAATTTGAAGTGTCCATGTCTTTTTTTGGGAGTGGGGGTGGGGGACATTTAAAGTTAAACCGGAAGAATTTTTAACTTGCCTGATTATGCCAAGTGATCTCAATTTCCTAGATTTCATAGGAAAACACTAATAATATAAAGGAGAACAGGGCAGTACAAATGAAATAATTAACATGAGTTTGTTAAATCAAGGTACCGTCTCATAGCACACTGCTCCAGCAAAATGTCGGATAATAAAGCCCTCATCATCTCTGATATTTCTGTGAACAGTCAATTTAGACTTCCTGGGAATCTGCAATAAAAAAACAAGTTACACAGAAAAATCATTAAGGACAAAATCAGAACAGTAAATTTTCAAATCATATTTTTCTGCTAGAAATATTAGATGCTATGGCCTTTCCTACAGGTTAAGATTAAAGCTGTGAGAAACTCCACTATTTCAATTCACTGGGATTCAAACTTTTTCTTCATCCTGAGCTTTTTTGAATGCGCCTGCAACTCACAGTAAAATGCCACTGCAACTGCCAAGATTAATAATTTTTATCGTCACAACTGCTTCCTAGTTCAACACTAATTCCCACAGGTGGCACAGAATATTTGGTTGGTGCACAGTATTGTCATAATGATAGGGAATAGAGGCTCAAATTTATCTTGTAAATATTTTCATCCAAAAGTAAGACAGCGACATTGAAATTTGCCTTGATGAGTTGTCCAAACATGGGGTGTCACAGGATGGAAGCTACAACAGCTGCAAATTAGCTGTGTAGACTTCTGAATTAAGTGTTGAATAGCTGGATACAAGGTGAAAGACCCAGCTGTAAGAGACGGAACTAGGAACCAAAGGCTGCAAGTACTAGCTGACTACTAAAACCTAAAGAGTCTGACAAGAATTTCTCATAGCACAGGAATCCAGTTAAGGAAATAAGTATTAATTTAGAGGAAAACATACTTTTGTTAAATTTGCCTGTATTCAGTTATTATGGAAGTGGCATTTCTTGTGTTTTTGTATTTTAAAATATGCGTGTAAATACATAGTCTGGGATTGTGTTAGTCTTCTAACCGTATGCTTAAAAAACAAACAAACCTTTCCCAAAAGGTTCCACCATTTCATCTTTAAAGTACTATGTGGGAAACTGAGAAAATTGGACTAAACAGATATTTGCCAAAACTCAAAGCTAAAAATCTCGGAGGAATCTTGGAGAGGGAAGGGGGAAAGGGTTATTTGATGGTATCAACTCTGCCTTTTTAAAAGCATCAAAATGAAAATCCTTTTTATTTCCTTTTCATAGCTAGAAATTATTAGACATGCATGGGAGATTGTGATATCCACTACAGTTAAAATTATGCACAAGTTTGATGGAAGTTAAACCTTTAGTGAACCTTTCAATAAAACCTAAACTGAGTTTACAGTTGGTAAAAATGTCTGAATGTCATATGATTGGGATTGCATAAAGAAAGGTTTTCACAGCATTAGTTAAGACACTTTGTTTTTTAAGGGAGAGGTGAATATGTAACACTTTCTAAAATGAAAGTTTTTCTACTTTTCAGTAAATCATTCTATAAAACCTAAACACTGCTTTCAACGCCTTCCTCACAGGTTTTTAAAATATCTTTTAAAATATGCAATAATAGACAGAGAGGACTTTGCACCAGAATGATCTTGGCCTCGGCCATTGTTCTGGTCAAGAAAGCTTCATGGGTCCATTGAGAGAGAGTCTAGGGCTGCCTACTGTTACCATCCTTCAGACCCAAACCGATTTTCCAAATGGGAGTGTAACATGCTGCCACCAGACTGCATGAACATCACTGGAGTTTTCCACTCGGTTTTTTATTCACAGTGATTTCTAACTTACGTTATATTAGCATCCACTCTGGGAATTTATTTTTATAAAATAATGAAGAGTAAGTAAACCTACAGATAGTCTGAAATGCTCCTTGTGTTTCTGATGCACCATAGAAGTAAAATGCTGGTCACTTGGTTGTGGAAGACGATTTTCTTCATCCAAAATATCCAGCACACCTACTAATTTTGCTTCAATCAGATCTATTTGTAAAACAGAAATCAATGTCTGTGAAAACGCTATATATAATTACTTATCAGAACAAGAATGTTACTTCAAAAATATTACCAACATGGTACTGTATAATTATTACAACCATCTTAGTTTAGGTTAAGGAAAAATCTGATCACTACAAACATGTTTGGCACATATAGCTATTGATTTAAGCAGTATTCTGTAGTTCACTGTCAAGTTCCAGCTATGAAACTAGGATATGATGGAAGAGTAGAAATACACTGGTGTACTAGGTCTTTTAGGCCTATACACCGTTTTGCTTTTAATAGTCTCTCATACAGGTTTCTCACTGTGCTGAATCAACAGTATGAGGAAGGATCATAAATCTATGATAGCAACAAGAGAGGATGATCAAAAGCTGAAAAAAGCTGAAAAGACTTCAGCATGCTCACAGCAGCATTGGGCATGATTGCTTTTTAAAACCATGCTGCGTTGACTGTTTATCTAAATCCCCAGACTTAATACATGTAAATTCTGTTTTTTGAAGATAACAGTAATAAATATACCCATGCTCTTAGGTTTCATAGATTCAAGCTCAGAAGGGACCATCATGATCATCTAGTCTGACCTCTTGCACAATGCAGACCACAGAATCTCACCCACCCACTGCTGTAATAAACCCCTAACCTATGTCTGAGCTTCTGAAGTCCTCAAATCATGGTTTAAAGACTTCAAGGTGCAGAGAATCCTCCAACAAGTGACCTTTGCCCCACACTGCAGAGAAAGGCAAAAAAACCCCAGGGCCTCTGCCAATCTGCCCCGGTCAAAGATCAATTAATTGCCAAAATTAGGCTATCCCATCATACCATCCCCTGTACAAACTTATCAAGCGTAGTCTTGAAGCCAGATAGGTCTTTTGCCCCACTGCTTGCCTTGGAAGGCTGTTCCAGAACTTCACTCCTCTAGTGGTTTAAAACCTTCATCTAATTTCAAGTCTAAACCTCCTGATGGCCAGTTTATATCCATTTGTTCTTGCATCCACATTGGTACTGAGCTTAAATAATTCCTCTCCCTCTCCGGTATTTATCCCTCTGATATATTTACAGAGAGCAATCATATCTCCCCTCAGCCTTCTTTTGGTTAGGCTAAACAAGCCAAGCTCTTTGAGTCTCCTTTCATAAGACAGGTTTTCCATTCCTCAGATCATCCTAGTAGCCCTTCTCTGTACCTGTTCCAGTTTGAATTCATCTTTCTTAAACACGGGAGACCAGAACTGCACACAATATTCCAGATGAGGTCTCACCAGTGCCTTGTATAACGGTACCAACACCTCCTTATCTCTACTGGAAATACCTCGCTTGATGCATCCCAAGACCGCATTAGCTTTTTTCACGGCCATATCACATTGGCGACTCATAATCATCCTGTGATCAACCAATACTCCGAGGTCCTTCTCCTCCTCTGTTACTTCCAACTGATGAGTCCCCAGCTTACAACAAAAATTCTTGTTATTAATCCCTAAATGCATGACTTTTCACTTTTCACTATTAAAGTTCATCCTATTACTATTACTCCAGTTTACAAGGTCATCCAGATCTTCCCGTACAATATCCCGGTCCTTCTCTGTATTGGTAATACCTCCCAGCTTTGTGTCATCCGCAAACTTTATTAGCACACTCCCACTTTTTGTGCCAAGGTCAGTAACAAAAAGATTAAATAAGATTGATCCCAAAACCGATCTTTGAGGAACTACACTAGTAACCTCCTTCCAGCCTGACAATTCACTTTTCAGTATGACCTGTTGTAGTCTCCCCTTTAACCAGTTCCTTATCCACCCTTCAATTTTCATATTGATCTCCATCTTTTCCAATTTAACTAATAATTCCCCACGTGGAACCGTATCAAATTCCTTACTGAAATCAAGGTAAATTAGATCCACTGTGTTTCCTTTGTCCAAAAAATCTGTCACCTTCTCAAAGAAGGAGATCAGGTTGGTTTGGCATGATCTACCTTTTGTAAAACCATGTTGTATTTTGTCCCAACTACCGTTGACCTCAATGTCCTTAATTACTTTCTCCTTCAAAAATTTTTCCAATACCTTGCATACTACAGATGTCAAACAAACAGGCCTATAAATACCCGGAGCACGTTTTTTCCCTTTCTTAAAAATAGGAACTGTGTTAACAATTCTCCAGACATACAGTACAACCCCTGAGTTTACAGATTGATTAAAAATTCTTGCTAATGGGCTTGCAATTTCATGTGCCGTTCCCTTAATATTCTTGGATGAAGATTATCTGGGCCCCCGATTTAGTCCCATTCGAGCTTCACTTCTACCTCGGATGTGGTAATTCCTCATTCCCATTTGTCGTCCCTAAGCTCCTCATTAAAGATTGAGGCAAAGTATTTGTTTAGATATTGGGCCGTGCCTAGATTATCCTTAACCTCCACTCCGTCATCAGTGTCTAGCAATCCCACTTCTTCTTTCTTTGTTTTCTTCTTATTTATATGGCTATAGAACCTTTTATTATTGGTTTTAATTCCCTTGCAAGGTCCAACTCTACATGGCTTTTCGCCTTTCTCACTTTATTCCTACATGTTCTGACCTCAATAAGGTAGCTTTCCTTGTGGATCCCTTCCATCTTCCGCTCCTTATAGGCTTTCTATCACCTCTCTTGAGATTTTGCTCATCCAGCTTGGTCTACAACTCCTGCCTATGAATTTTTTCCCCTTTCTTGGGATGCAGGCTTCTGATAGCTTCTGCAATTTTGACTTGAAGTAATTCCAGGTCTCCTCTGCCTTTAGATCCACAAGTTCTTCAGTCCAATCCACTTCCCTAACTAATTTCCTTATTTTTTTAAAGTTAGCCATTTTGAAATAAAAAACCCTAGTCACAGATCTATTTTTGTTTATCCTTCCATTTAGTTTGAACTGAATTAGCTCATGATCGCTCGAACCAAGGTTGTCCCCGACAACCATTTCTTCTATTAGGTCTTCACTACTCACCAAAACCAAACCTAAAATGACATCCCCTCTTGTTGGTTCAGCAACTACTTGGTGAAGGAATCCATCAGCTATCACATCCAGGAAAATCTGAGCCCTATAATTATTATTACTAGCACTTGTCCTCCAGTCTATATCTGGAATCTCCCAAGTCCCCCAAGATCACACAATTCCCATTAGTATTTACTTCATTGGTTAATGCTAAATGACTAAGAAACCTAGGACCAGATGTTCAAAGGGACTTAGGTGCCTAAACTCAAGTTTTAAGTGCTTACGTTCCACTTTTAAGTGCCACTGAAATCCACAAAACCCCTCTTGGCTGATCTCTAGCCCTGTAAGCACCAAAACTCACTCAACACCTACATTTTTTATGTATTAAAGTATTGAAGTGCCTAAGTTCCCACTCTCTGAATAGACCCAGTGCCTCTCTTTGGGTATCTGGATGCCTCTCTTATGCTTAAGCCCCACCACCATCCTTAAACTAGGTGCAGATAGGTGTTCTCCAGTCTATCTTGCCTTCAGAGCTTGATCCAACAAGTGTGCTATGAGCATGCGTACTAGATTGGGATCCATTCAAAATCTGACTAGAGGAGGAGGAGGTGGTGGTCCCTTATAACTTTTAGCCTACTGACTAGAGCACTCACCCACGATATGGGAGACTCAGGTTCAACTCCTTCCTCTGCTTGATAGGGAGACAGGATTTGAATGGGGGTCTCCAACCTCTTCAGAGACTGCTCTAAAACGCTGGCTATAGGATATTCTGATGTGGTCTCCTCAACCTCTCCTGATGAAATTGCTCCAATTTAGAAAAATACTTAGTCATTGGGTGAGAGAGAGAGAGAGGACTCTATAGCCTGGCGGTTAGGACACCCACCTAGATGGTGGAAGACCCAGGCTCCAGTCCCTCTGCTCCAGTGATTCTATATATCTAAAATGGAACAGCTTCAACCAGAGTGATGGGAGAGCCACATCAGAGTATCCCACAGAACTGTTCCCACAGAACAGTAGTTATGACAAACTCCTCAGAGGCAAAACTCCCCTGTTCAAATCCTCTCTCCATCACGCAGAGTGGAGGAGTTCACAGAATCATAGAAGATCAGGATTGGAAGCGATCTCAGGAGGTCATCTAGTCCAACCTCCTGCTCAAAGCAGGGCCAATCCCCAACTAAATCATCACAGCCAGGGATTTGTCAAGCTGGGCCTTAAAAACCTCTAAGGATGGAAATTCCACCACCTCCTTAGGTAACTCATTCCAGTGCTTCACCACCCTTCTAGTGAAATAGTGTTTCCTAATATCCAATCTAGACCTGAAACTCGAGACCACTGCTCCTTGTTCTGTCACCTGCCACCACTGAGAACAGCTGAGCTCCATCCTCTTTGGAACCCCCCTTCAGGTAGTTGAAGGCTGCTATCAAATCCCCCCTCACTCTTCTCTTCTGCAGACTAAACAAGCCCAGTTCCCTCAGCCTCTCCTCGTAAGTCATGTGCTCCATTGCCCTCCGCTGGACTCTCTCCAATTTGTCCACATCCTTTCTGTAGTGGCGGCCCCAAAACTGGACGCAATACTCCAGATGTGGCCTCACCAGTGACCAATAGAGGGGAATAATCACTTCCCTCGTTCTGCTCCTACTAATGCAGCCCAATATGCCGTTAGCCTTCTTGGCAACAAGGGCACACTGCTGAATCATATCCAGCTTCTCATCCACTGTAATCCCCAGGTGTTTTTCTGCAGAACTACTGTTTAGCCAGTTAGTCCCCAGCCTGTAGTCGTGCATGGGATTTTTCCATCCTAAGTGCAGGACTCTTCACTTGTCCTTGTTGAACCTCATCAGATTTCTTTTGGCCCAATCCTCCAGTTTGTCTAGGCCACTATGGACCCTATCCCTACCCTCCAGCATGTCTACCTCTCTCCCCATTTTAGTGTCATCTGCGAACTTGCTGAGGGTACAATCCATCCCACCATCCAGATCATTAATAAAGATGTTGAACAAAACCAGCCCTAGAACCAACCCCTGGGGCACTCCGCTTGATACCAGCTGCCAACTAGACATTGAGCCGTTGATCACTACCCGTTAAGCCCAACAATCTAGCCAGCTTTCTATCCATTTTATAGTCCATTCATTCAATCCATACTTTTTCAACTTGCTGGCAAGAATACCGAGTTAAACGTTGCCTCCCTGCAGCCCAGACTTAGGCACCTAACTCTTGATAAAATCTCCTAAAAATTGGGAGGGGTGGGATTTAGGACACCCTACTCATCTGCATCTCACTTTGTCTAGTTCAGGTGGCGCTGCACGTAGTGTGCTGGCTTTCTATTCTTAGGCACCTATCTCTCCGCATGCACTGGAGAGGGTGGTGGTACCGTAAGTGGGAGTGGGGATTACAAACTCAATGCCTCACTCTAGCCTCCTCATGATGCAACTCAGGCACCCTTCATGAGTAGTGATCAGGAGGGGGCTGCCTCTGCTTCAGTGTAGGTATTTACCTAAGCCAAGAAACTGACAAAACAGGCAAGAATCAAATTAGATTGGACTACACCCAGCCTAAAAAGGTCTGTGCCAGCAGTTTGGGAATTTCGGCTGCCACAAAAGGTTGGCTAGGAAAGAACAGATTGTTTGGCAACAGAATAAGAGTATACATTGGAACATGAGAAGGCTGTATCAATGCGGCAAAGCCAGAATGTTAGATAAAATTACAACTACATCCTTTTCTATAGACATTCTCAATATATGTGAAACAAACTGGACTGGAAGTGGCCAACTTTCCATAAAGCATTGTAAAATCATTTACTTTGTAAGGAAAGACATGCCCAAACAAAGGAAATTGCCTTCATATTACCAGAAAAAGCTTACAGTTCTTTGAAAAGCTATACATGTGTCATCTCACATAATGAGCGTTAAATTACAAGGTCTGTGACTAGAATACAAAACTACAGACCCACAACAGATGCAGAAGACAACGTCAGAAGCCAATTTTACAATGAACATCAAGAGGAGATTCCCGGAACCCTCTCTAGAAGTTTTTTGTTCACAATCATAGAATCATAAAAACGTAGGGGGGGGACTTTACTGCCAAGATGGGGCATGATAATATGGACTGGGAGACCTGGGAAAAGAAGGCATAGAAATGAGCAAGGGGACAGATTACTTCAGTTCTGTGCTATCAACAATCTATTTAAATAACACACAGCAGATCAGCACAGGTGAGTCAATAAAGAAATAAAGATTTCTAATGATGGTACTACAAAAAACATGATCAACACCATCTTGTAAAACAACACTGGAAAACAAATGTACTAGACTACAAGGTCTACAGAAGCCTAAATACAAACTCAGACCATGGGGTAGTGATTGGTCTGAGTTTGTATTTAGGCTTTTGAAGAGTTAATTTGCAAAAGACGGCAAAGGGGTCTATCAAAGCTCTGAAAAATACAGACACTATGGTGACCTTTCAGAACACCATCAGTGGCCACTTTGCCCCTCTCTTAGACCTAGAGGACACAACAGTAGACCAATTCTGGGAGGAGGCAAAATACTTCATTCCTGCCATGAGCAAGGAGGTTTTAGGGATGAGATTGTATCCAAAAAAGGAAAGACTAGGTGACACCACAGACTGAAAACCTATCAAGAAGAAATAGAAAGTATAACATCTGAAAGCTAAAGATTACCCTGAGTGGAAAAAAGAAATACAGACAGCTCAACAAGGAATTAAAAAGAACAGTTTAAAAAAAAGCTATGAAAGACTGGCTTGAGAGAGAAGGCAAAGAACTTGAACAATACTTACATAAAGTAATGCTAGAGGGCTTTTTCAGAAAGTCAGATTACTATCAAAGAAGTTAACACCTGTAGAAGTCAGCTACACCATGCTCAGGGGAACTACATAGTCGATAAAGATCAGAAGCTTAGAACATGGAAAGAATATTTTCATCAGCTATTGAACATGAACAGTCTTTGAGGCTATCAACTGTGAAGGCAACAATGAAGGAAGACACATATTGGAATCAGAAATTGAAACTGCAGTCATGCCCCTGAAAAATCAACAAGACACCTGGTACAGATGGTATATTGCCTCAAGTGTTAAAATATGATGGAAGAAGCAAGGTCGTGCTCCTTTACAAACTATTCAGGGACAAAGGGTGAAGTCCCTGAAACCTGGCAATACCAAATTATTGCATCACTCTTTAAGAATAGTGACCTGGCAGATTATGACAACTACAGAGAAATAAGTCTTATAAGCATTCCTAGCAACGTATTCCAAAAGAGTGATTCTCAGCCAAATGAAAAGAAAAGCAGAGGAAATCCTTTCTGAGTCACTAGCTGATTTATACCTGGATGGTCCACCACAAATCAGTGATTTGTTTTGCGTCAAATCTTGGAGGAGGGAGAAATCAACGAACTTATTTTGCACATTCGTTGACTTTCAGAAAGCATTCAACTCTTAACAGACAGACTCTGTGAAAAGTGGTACAGTTTTAGCAGGAAGTGGATTCAAATATCACAGTGTCCGTACAGCCTAGTTTGGCATGCAGTAAGCGTCAGTGGTGAGACGACAGAATGGTTTGAAGTGAAAAGTAGAGTCAAACAGGGATGTGTACTCAGTCCAAATCTCTCTAAGTAACATTGGCGGAGGCTGCAGAATACTGGGACCAGATCATCAATCACCTTGACTTTGCAGATAATATTGTAATGATACTCCCTGTGGAGGAATGAAACCAAAAAGCAGCAACTAACTTGTACACAACATCCAGAGAATGGGGATTAAAAACAAATTAACAAAAGACCAAACTAATGGCAACATCAAAAATCAAGCAACAGGCTAAACTAGTTATCAATGGTGTAGTAACCAAACAAGTAGATGGTTTATGCTATTTGGGTTCCATCATAACATATGACAAATAATGTGAAGAGGACACAGACAGGCAGACAGCTATTGAGAACAGAACATTCACATGCCTGAATAAAAATGTTTGGATGGTTAAATCAACATCTGTGACAGCTAAAACTAGATTTATATAAAACACTCGTTGTACCCACATTACTTTATGGTGGTGAAACATGGGTACTGACAAAGAGCCTGGAGCAAAAGCCACGAACATTTGAAATGAGGTTCCTGTGCTGTAGGCCATCGGTGCTGGAACTAAGGTGCTGGGAGTGTGACAGCACCCCCTAGCTTGAAGTGGTTTCCATCATTTATAGTTTGGTTCAACGGCTCTCAGCACCCCCATTATACAAATTGTTCCAGCACCTCTGGCTGTAGGTGTGACAACACTAGATAAATTAAGAAATGGCAGCATCCACAGAAAAGTGAAAAAGTGCAGTGAGTAACTACAATTGTCAAAGGGTGCTAACTACAACGGTTTGACCATGTCGCTAAAATGACCCCATACCGACTGCCTGCAATTGTTCTCTGTGGAAGAGTGCGTGGTGAGAGAGAGAGAGAGAGAGGTACCACGGTCAGCCAGAAGACAGTTGTATAACACAGTATATAAAATCATCCAGGGAACACCTTAACAACAAGCTCAAATGGCAGCTCAAAAACAGATTTAAGTGAAACCTGCTTCCAACCTTGGCCCTACCCAACCTTGGCTTTGGAAAAAGGAAAAGATGATGATGATTTGAAAAGTAACTGCCTAAGCGAACATAATCTACCTTTATTCTGTACCTTATTCAAATACTGCTTACAGATGTTCACTGCAATTATTGCCCTGCCTTAATTCTATTATAGGAAACCATATTAAATTCAGAGGTTTAGGCAGAAGAATCCTTTATTCCCAAGATCTGGTGTCTGGCAGTAGCATCTCCACTGAGGCAGAGAACAGTGTGATTCGATTCCCTGCCCCTCAAAATACAGACATATCAAATCAACGCTATATTTAAGGAGTCTACCGATTATAAATTATCAGATGTCACTGGAAGTTGGAACATTTTGGAAGGTGCAATATAAAGCAAAAAAGGAGCCATCTGAGACTGAGATGTGTGAGTACTGAACAGTGAGCAACACAAAAAGCAAAGCCTCAAATGAAAATGTATTTATACAGAAACCAGTGTTGCTGTCTTTTCTCATCCATTTAACTAAGATAACAAAGCCCTTTTCTGCTTCTGGGGCACATTTGAAAAAAAATAAATAGGCATCTGAAATCATTTAAAATGATTTTTTTTGTAGGAACTGGAACCTCCTTAAGCCATGACGACATTAATGGAAATGTACCCATATAGAATCATAGAATCATAGAATATAAGGGTTGGAAGGGACCCCAGAAGGTCATCTAGTCCAACCCCCTGCTCGAAGCAGGACCAATTCCCAGTTAAATCATCCCAGCCAGGGCTTTGTCAAGCCTGACCTTAAAAACCTCTAAGGAAGGAGATTCTACCACCTCCTTAGGTAACGCATTCCAGTGTTTCACCACCCTCTTAGTGAAAAAGTTTTTCCTAATATCCAATCTAAACCTCCCCCACTGCAGCTTGAGACCATTACTCCTCGTTCTGTCATCTGATACCATTGAGAACAGTCTAGAGCCATCCTCTTTGGAACCCCCTTTCAGGTAGTTGAAAGCAGCTATCAAATCCCCCCTCATTCTTCTCTTCTGCAGGCTAAACAATCCCAGCTCCCTCAGCCTCTCCTCATAACTCATGTGTTCCAGACCCCTAATCATTTTTGTTGCCCTTCGCTGGACTCTCTCCAATTTATCCACATCCTTCTTGAAGTGTGGGGCCCAAAACTGGACACAGTACTCCAGATGAGGCCTCACCAATGTCGAATAGAGGGGAACGATCACGTCCTTCGATCTGCTCACTATGCCCCTACTTATACATCCCAAAATGCCATTGGCCTTCTTGGCAACAAGGGCACACTGCTGACTCATATCCAGCTTCTCGTCCACTGTCACCCCTAGGTCCTTTTCCGCAGAACTGCTGCCTAGCCATTCGGTCCCTAGTCTGTAGCTGTGCATTGGGTTCTTCCGTCCTAAGTGCAGGACCCTGCACTTATCCTTATTGAACCTCATCAGATTTCTTTTGGCCCAATCCTCCAATTTGTCTAGGTCCTTCTGTATCCTATCCCATAGAAGGCGATTAGATTAGTCAGGCATGACCTTCCCTTGGTGAATCCATGCTGGCTGTTCCTGATCACTTTCCTCTCATGCAAGTGCTTCAGGATTGATTCTTTGAGGACCTGCTCCATGATTTTTCCAGGGACTGAAGTGAGGCTGACTGGCCTGTAGTTCCCAGGATCCTCCTTCTTCCCTTTTTTAAAGATTGGCACTACATTAGCCTTTTTCCAGTCATCCGGGACTTCCCCGGTTCGCCACGAGTTTTCAAAGATAATGGCCAATGGCTCTGCAATCACAGCCGCCAGTTCCTTCAGCACTCTCGGATGCAACTCATCCGGCCCCATGGACTTGTGCACGTCCAGCTTTTCTAAATAGTCCCTAACCACCTCTATCTCCACAGAGGGCTGTCCATCTCTTCCCCATTTTGTGATGCCCAGCGTAGCAGTCTGGGAGCTGACCTTGTTAGTGAAAACAGAGGCAAAAAAAGCATTGAGTACATTAGCTTTTTCCACATCCTCTGTCACTAGTTTGCCTCCCTCATTCAGTAAGGGGCCCACACATTCCTTGGCTTTCTTCTTGTTGCCAACATACCTGAAGAAACCCTTCTTGTTACTCTTGACATCTCTGGCTAGCTGCAGCTCCAGGTGCGATTTGGCCCTCCTGATAACATTCCTACATGCCCGAGCAATATTTTTATACTCTTCCCTGGTCATATGTCCAACCTTCCACTTCTTGTAAGCTTCTTTTTTATGTTTAAGATCCGCTAAGATTTCACCATTAAGCCAAGCTGGTCGCCTGCCATATTTACTATTCTTTCGACTCATTGGGATGGTTTGTCCCTGTAACCTCAACAGGGATTCCTTGAAATACAGCCAGCTCTCCTGGACTCCTTTCCCCTTCAAGTTAGTCCCCCAGGGGATTCTGGCCATCCGTTCCCTGAGGGAGTCGAAGTCTGCTTTCCTGAAGTCCAGGGTCCGTATCGTGCTGCTTACCTTTCTTCCCTGTGTCAGGATCCTGAACTCAACCAACTCATGGTCACTGCCTCCCAGATTCCCATCCACTTTTGCTTCCCCCACTAATTCTACCCGGTTTGTGAGCAGCAGGTCAAGAAAAGCGCCCCCCCTAGTTGGCTCCTCTAGCACTTGCGCCAGGAAATTGTCTCCTACGCTTTCCAAAAACTTCCTGGATTGTCTATGCATATCAGACTACCAGATGGGGCTGGTTTGTGTTCATACAAGACAGCACTTTTCTTGCTGCTACCCTTCAGGTTTTCTTCCCTGGATCATCTCCTACTGTTCTGTCAGCAGCCAGCTGTCATCTTTGCCTGACATGGCTACCAGTGGCCAATGCAGAGCCAGCGATGCATGTCCTTGTCTGCCTAGGAGGAAAGATGTCTGAACACATCTATAGATGCTCAGAAGGAACCACCAGTGGCGACTTTGCAACTGATGCCAGATGGGGTATCCTGCCATCATCACTGCTTCCCTAAATGGAGATCCTGAAGCTACCACAGTCAATGCTGCACTGAATTGTATGTCAAAGTCAGTTTCTCTCTTCATCATACTGGATAACCCCAATTATGGTAACAGTTGGGAGCAGATAGACCATTTTAACCCTCTCACATACTGAAAACAATAGCAATATCTAAATTTTTATTTTGTTTTTAATTCACCCTGTTCAAGCAACAAGTGTATGGGGAAAAATCGGACAAAAAATTTAAAGGAAGGAACCCTTTATCTCCAAATATACAAACATCTCTGGTTCACAGATCTTTTAATCTCCTTACGCAACAAAAATATTGCTCTGTATACCTCACATTATCTGTTTTGATTAATTTACCTGGAAAATTCCACATGTTCACCACTCTCAGATTATAAGATCTTCAGGGCAAGTACTATGTCTGAGCATATATTTATCTGCACCTATCACAATGAGACTCCATTACTGATTGGGGTTCTGTGTGTTACTATTATATAAACAGGTGTAGCAACGCGGCGACTCACCAGTGCGGTGCCTCCCGCTGGTCATCCTCGGAATTAGCTCTCCAGCCTCCGGGGAGCCCTCTGCAGGCTGGTGTCCCCCTTGCTTCAGGCCCCCGTATCTCTCCCGGACCCTGGTGCCCCTGTACATCAGGGTTCTTCCCCCTGTAGTACCCCTGCAGTCTCGGTCTCCCCTCCCCAGGGAATCCCCACCCTCTATCCCCACCTTGCCTCAGCGGCTACTGCCAGTCCTCATCTAGCCCCCACACACTGGGGCAGACTGCAGTCTGTACCACTCGTCGGCAAGAAGGATTTGGACCTGCTGCCTTTGCCTAACCTTGGGCTGCCACTCTGCAACCCCACTACCTGCTTTAGGCCTTCAGCAAGGCCTGCAGGCTAGGGGTTTTCCAGCCTGGAGCTCCCCAGCTCCTCTGGCCTTTCCCCAGCTCTGCTTCATTCTAGGTACCCTGGTGAGCTCTCAAGCAGCCAGGCCCGTCTCTTCTCCACAGCTAGGGAGAGACTCTCTGCCTGAGCTCCTGGCTCACAGCCTTATATAAGGCCAGTTGTGGCCTGACTGCAGCATGGTCCCAGTTGAGGCTGCCCTCCCAATCAGCCTAGCCTCTTAGCTCTCCCAGGGCTGATTGAACCCCTTCAGGGCTGGAGCGGGTGACGACCCCGCTACAATAGGGCAGAAGAATCTTCCCTAAATTAATTTCTGACAGAACTATTGGTCTATTCTCTGCAAAAACAAACTTGCAGAGCCTCTGATGAAATCTCCCCCTTTGACCCTGGGCAGGAACAACTCAATGGGCAGAAGCAGGCAGTACTTAGAGAGGTGCAGGGTCATCTGCAACAATGGCCACAAGAAAATAAAATAAATATACCCCAGTCTTGCAACTGCATCAGTGAAGAGATCTCTGCATCCACACAGACACAGTTGCAGCATCAGGGACTAAAACCTAACAGCAGGATCCAGTGATGGGATGGTCAATGATACGACAAAATTACTACACTACTAAACATATTTTGGTCTATTCTATTGAAAGCCACTATGCTCCAGGACCATAACACTTTAATGAAACAGCATACAAGGTTTTCAAGTACATACCTATACAATCCTGATTGTCTACATAGTGCACTTCATTGACTCCCAGACCTTCTTTCTGGTAAAGTTCTTGTTCCTAAAATAGAAAAAATAAAAATATTTCAGAGAAAATATCATTTACCACAGTTTTTCCCATGAACCAAAAGAGACAATTTTAACTTCTATAATGACAATGAACAAACAACCTGGAGATTTTAAAGTGCTTGGATATGGCTTAATATAGTTCCAATTCCATTTCCTTAACACTAACAATACAATATATATTGTAGATAAATGAGGATAAAGTACTTCAGTAAGATGTCAATATTTGGCTTGAGAATATTACTTTCAAATGTTAGAATAATTTGGAGTTCCCGACTTTGTGAAAAATAATTAATGTAAAAATTATTAACAGGAAAAACTGATCTTTAAATTTAATTTATTTCTAGTTTCTAGCAGGGTTACTTGATTACTTTCAAACATATATGCAAGAATTTTTTAAAAGTCTAAATAATATATTCTTGATTAAAAATAATGACTTCCTAAAATGAATACAAAAGTATTCTAAAAATCTCTGAATCCCAGGTTAGAATGTCACAATAAACCTGATGAGAAAATTATGATCTTTTCTCCTTCACACTTTCAACATGGGATATTTTATTTTACAGTATGTTTTAAGTGCTAATTTGAGCATTCTGATGATCATAAAAGTTTCTCCTGTGCTGTGGCTCTTAATGACATGTGAAATGGTTCTAAGAACCAAGTGCAACCAGCACCACACAAAACATTTTTAAATTCTTAAAGTTTCAGAAATATATTTCAGAAAACAACATTAAGATATAAAATGTGTTTTACTTGTCCACTAAGCTACTTCTCAGATACATATCTCCTTTGTGCCTTCAGCAACTCAAAGTGTGGTAGTAGATGTCTCATGGAGATTATAAAATGAAGAGGTTTTGTTTCATTTTTTAAAAAAGGTAACATTTAAAACATTTTTAAATGAACATTATAAGCTTTTGGAGGGTTGTTGGGTTTTTTTGCAGTTTCTAAGTTCTAAAATAGATGAAGACTCAATCATTCTTCCTCCTCTCCACCTTCCTCCCTACCTGTTCCCCCTCACCTTTCAAAAAAATATACTTTTTTTCCAAACTCAATTTGATTTTTTAATGCTACCCAGACATAACTGCAGGACAGGGTGGTGACGCACTGGAATGGATTACCTAGGGAGACGGTAGAATCTCCATCCGTAGAGGTTTTTAAGGCCTGGCTTGACAAAGCCCTGGCTGGGATGATTTAGTTGGGGTTGGTCCTGCTTTGAGCAGGGGGTTGGACTAGATGACCTCCTGAGGTCTCTTCCAACCCTAATATTCTATGATTCTATAACACCTTGGACATTAAATGGCTAAGCTGAATTTTCAAATAGAAAAATTAAATTGGGAACATTAAACATTTCCCAAATGTGCTTATATTACACAGCAACCAGAAGGCCCAAACAGGATTGTGGATCTATTCTTTTTCCATGAAAAATGGACATCAAGATAGAAGGCATAGAGATTATTACATGAGAAGTTAACCAATAAGTTGTGGCCCTCGATGCCCCTCAATGACAAATGGCAGAGGGCCTACCATAATGTAACTCATATCAGGCCTGGCACACTCAGTACCCACAACACACAGTTGTCATAAGAGGCATATAAAAAGGTGTTATGTAAGGTATCATACGGAAACATACTAGTGACACACTGTTCCCAAAAAGCACTGTGTACAGGCTGTGTAAAAAGAGTTACGTGTGTGTGTGCTGGAAATATATGTTCTTCAAGTGTGTTTGAAAGGCAGTGCATACACCAAGCCTAACAAAGGAATGTGGATTGGCATGTCTGGCTGGCTTGATTACAGGCACAGTACAAGGAAAGTATATTTACATATAAGGTAAACAAAGCCACCAAGCTAATGAGTGGCAAAGGAGACAACTTATTAAGCACACGGGGTGGGGGGGGGGGAGAATCTGCTTTCCCGACTCTTGAGGCAGAGAGAATGGATTTTTGGTAATAGAAGGTGCAGAAAGACATTTTAGTTATTCATCATTTAGGGAACATGGGGAACAGCACTCTCTGAACCTGTGAAAGCTGGATCCCTTGGCCAGGAGGACCAGAGATGCTGGTAACTTGATGTAAGAGAGGAAACTAACTTGTAACAGTTTGTAACTTGCTAAAATTAAGTTTTAGACACTAAAAAGTATGTTTTGTTTGCAACCACAGCTGTCTCTTATTCCCTTGCTTATTATCATTTATTTACAAAGAACAGAGATTTAAACATATTCTTAGTTTTATTATAAACCATCTCAGTGCTGTTATATTGAAGTAAAATTTGAGTCTTCAGCTAAGCTAACAGGCTGATGTGTGCTATGTCTCTTAGGAAGCATTGAATTTAATACTTTCTGTGGGTGTCCAGTAAATACCCAGGGAGACATCTGGGGTTAACTGCTTGTTACCTACAAGACATAGTTTAAATTGGTAGGTTCTCGAGGAGTTTGCTGGCAAGGCAGACAGGCTGGAATGGCAGGGAGCTGAGACACAGCTTAGCAGCAGAAAAGTTCTCACTTGCTGACGCAGAAGAGCAAGACAGTGGCTTACAATTCTGGGAGTCCTGATCAGAACATCACAGTGGTGTGGTCTGGACAGGATTTACACACTGCCGACTGGTTGACTGAAGTTCACATTTCAAGCATTGATAAAGCAGATTTTACATGAGAAGGTTGGGAACAGTCAAAACAGTTACAGTTTGTTTTCTTCTATTTATTTCAGGCAACAAAAGAAAGTATAAAAATGAGCAACAGCGAAACGTTTATGAAATTAGAAATAGCCAGACTGAAGGCTGAACAGAAAGATAAAGAATGAGCAGCTGTGACAGGAGTGTGTGAATACCAGAAGTGGAAAGCTGAAATGAGTGTCAGTGGGAGGCAGAAAGACAACAGCAAGGAGAAGCATATCAGCAAACCCTGGAAGAGGAGACAGCTTCCCATTAGAGAAACGTGGAACTGAAAAAAGGGACAGCCCAAAAAAAGGGAAGGAAAGACAGTGTAACCTGAGCTGGTAGGAAAAGCATAGACAGATCCCACAGGTCCCAAGTGTTTCCTCTCCACAAGGAACACCCAGCTGAGATAAATTATCCCCGGAGAACAAAGGATCAGATTGTATTGAAGAATACTTCTGTACTTTTGAAAGACTGTGCAAATTACATAAAATTTCAGAAGCCCAGAAAGTGCCCACAGTGATTGCAAAGCTCTCGGGTGAAGCATTAAATGTGTTTAATGAAGTGGAAACTGAACAGGATTTGAAGTATGATGAATTTTAAAAGGCTATGTTGCAAAGATTTCAAATTACCCCTAACGTGTACAGGGTGAGATTTAGAAACCTCTGAAAAGGTGATGAGTCACAGAGAATCCGTATGTAAAATCTGTGATTTGATGAGCAAACAGGGAAGAGGCTGATTATGACAAGTTATTTGACCCCTGTGCATATGGGCATTTACTGAGCTTTTGCTCTGAGATCAGAGAAACCATTTGAGATAACACTTTAGGTTCTGTACAGGAAGCAGCTGTACAGGATCTGGCTGTTTCCTATGAACAGTGGGTGCAAGCCACAAAAAGAAGGGCAAAAAGCCTGGTGTAAAGGGGAAACTCCATTTTATCCTAGGAAAATGTAGGGTGGTTGGGAGCCTAGAAACTCCCCAGAGCCGACCCCCATCATAGTAATCACATTTACAGACCCTAGAGGATGGTCTAAGAAGGTGTTACATATGAAACTCCACTGAACACCTGAGGAACAGTTGCCCTAAATAAAGGGAATCTAAGCCCATATACCATCCAGCCCACTAGTGGATCAGGTTGGCATCTTTAGCAAAACTGAAGGTGGGGGTCATGTGATAAGAGAAGGGAGTGGACAAGTAGAAAAAGACAGTTGTGAATGACCTCAAAGCTTAGGAGTATGAATATATTTGCTTTGATTCTAAAGCTAATGTCCGCTCCTGATATAAGAAATAAGCCTTCCTATATCCACTGTACTAGCTCTGTAAATGCAAACGTGGAGAAGGAAATACTAGGATCTCTTTCATAGAATTAGAAGGATCATAACCCTTAAAAGATGCAAGACACTCTGAGAATAAACTATCCATCAAGAAAGTAGCTGGTGCCCAGATACAATTAGTTCCATAGAATGCCTATTGGCTTACCTATGGATGTTTATATCTTTAATTCAAAATTTTCAGCCAGTATGTATGCAAATTAAACTTCAAAGGCAGTGGCTCCAGACATCTAAAACTCCACACATAGGCTCTAGAATTTGAGGTACTCAGGAATTCCCACAAGTCCAGAGTAAACCTTTCAGGAAACTACAAAATTCACCTTGTTGAAGTCATCAATAAGAATAAATAGAATAAATTAAGTTTAGAATTTCTATGCCAAGCTGCTCTAAAAATATGAAATAGAAAAAAGAGTTAAGGTACTTTTCAGGGGATACGAACTCATGTTTTCAAACTTCTGATCTTGCAAATATCTTGTCCTATAACTCCTCAAACTTGTGGCAAAACACTATTCCTATATGTCACCAGTCCACAAGGACATTCAGACAGATTGATTTACTTCTGACAAAATTAGAGGGTGGCATTCAGACAGGGCTTGTAAGAGAAACAATTAAACTTTAGATACATTTTGGAGAAATCATCCTCTCTCCACAATGTTATATTTCATTTAAATGTAGTAACAAACTCTAAAGCCATCTCACATTATAAGTCACTAAATGAAACCCAATCTAAAGAGTTCAAACTATTAAAATTATCTGATTATATACTCAAATGCCACTTTCATCTGCACAAAGCTTGCAAGCTCTGAGTATGCATCAATTACTGTTTTTCAATGTATTGTAATTTTAATTAAATATTCTTCCAAGTACTCCCATGAATAGGCAGAGAACAGCTTTTTTTATTTCCTAATTATTGGCCTGTCTTAGCAAATTTATGTCTGCAATAGCCTGCTAAGCATATTGCTAAATATACAATCTTTCCTTTGGCCACGATAGGCTTTAACCCAGCAAATGTGACAGGTGAAGCAGCTCAAATAGTATCCAAACTTTTAAGAAAAGCACTGTAAACAATAGTTTCACATTTAAAAAGTTAAAAGAATCTGCTTGGCTTTGGTATATCTTCAAGGTAATTGCAGTACAATAACTATTTGCTCAGAAAAATGCTACTCAGTATAATCTCGCCTTTTACCTAGTTTTCTAGTATGCTTTATAAAGTAATGAAAATTAGTTATTTGTAACTGTTCTCTGAAAGTACCATCTCACAAAGTCTTATCTCACCTTCAAAAGTAAAGCTTGTATGTCCCTTCTAACTTCAATCTCCTAGAAAAAAAAGGGCTACCACCAGATCGAACCCAAAAGAGTTTTAGTTACTGTTAGCTTCAAAAAAAATTTTTTAAAGTGCTTACTGCTATAAATAATTTAGTGAGTCTTATAAAGGAAGTAAATTAAATTTAAATACAGCTAGTAAGACTGATGAGAATATTAGCTCCAAGTCCTGCTATCTCCATACAATCTCAGACTATCAGGACAACATCTATCCAACAAAGAATCCAAGAACTCCAAAAGCTCAGGATTTTTGTAGGTGATTAAATGCCATCACAGAGACCACAAGACTTTTTAAAAGTTTTTGGCCTTGGAATTTGAAGTATTTTCTTAATGTTCCTGCCATGCTGAGGAAAAAGGGTACTCTGACAAGAAAAATCCTCTCTCTCACAAGTCTGATGAAAACCTGATTTTCCAACAGTTTAGTCACTGATTCAGTTTTTCTGAAAACAGCTCTATCTGGGAGTTCATCCAGAAGTTCTTAAACCATGATTACAAAGTCACTTTTCTGATTGCATGGTGGAGTTTGATATTCTCTTTCAGTGACTTACGTAGCAAATGTTTTCAGGTCTCAAGTCAACACAGTCCTAAAATTAAAGTTAATTAGTTCCTGGGGATGAAACTGTGCCATAGCAGCCAGCTTCTTTCTTGCCCTGAGCTTCTAAAAACCCTGGCTCACTTCACCCAGTGTTCAGAGGAGCCTCTTCAATCTGCCCAATCCATTACTCTTGTTCTTTAGGAATACAATAAACCTCTTTGACCTCTCATGCTCTTATCCCTTTCCTACCTAGCTCTTCAAAATTACAGGCAGACACAAGATAAGGAGCTGTTTCTGAGTCTTGCTCTTCTCAGGTTGCCCCAGCCAAAGTACCAATGGCCCTTTTCAGAGTTTAACCAGTAGCTTATCCAATCATACTGGTTTTCAACAAAGTCTTTTCCATATGCAGCAGAAGTCCAACCTGAACACAAAAGTGTTATTTTAGTTTTTATTCACTACTTTTAAGTCCTAGATCAGTTTCAAACATACTGATTTCATGAGCACTACTTGCTGAGAATGGGTCACATTTGATAGTACAATCTGAGGAGAAAGTATTTCTTAATTAAGCAGGGCAGTTGGAGTAGTGCCAAAAAACCTGTGCAGTCATGGGACACATGCAGTTTAATAAGGGCCTCTGAACTCTCTCTCCTTTTGCACGGGGAAGACAAGGAAAGCCACAAAAATGGTGCAGTTTAGATTTCACCTTGTAATCCTCTTTCAGATCCCTCTGTAGAAATCTTCTCTGCCACAAAGCCTACACTAAACAATGGTTAGGCATTTCATGTGCTGTGACCGGTTTATCAAACTGACTGATATGTCATTGTTTCCTTGTGCTTCCCACCCCCAACCCACATCTGTTGCCTATAATCTCATACTCAGATTGTAAACTCTTCAGATCCAGGACTGTCTCCATTGTACGTTTATTCTGCCTCTGGCATCTAGATGCTAAAATGCTACAATTAATAATAATAATTGCTTAGTACAGGAAGATGTGAGGTGCATTGCTCTTAATGCATGTTCCCGAAGATGAACAAAGCACCAACCAACTCAGACTGGGAAAGATTCTGACATATTCAACAAATGAAAAATGCTTCAACCAAGAGCAAACTACACTTCTCACATATACACCTGACTCGACACTATAACAGACACACAAGGCTCTTTAATTGTAATTAAAAAGGAAATTAACAAAATTTACGGAAAGCGTTGCTATTTCACATACCCTTATCTTACTTTTCTTTTCCGAAAAGTCAGTGGGTTACTCAGACATGAAGTGGGATATAAATTACCTCTTTCAGAATCCTTTCATTGAAGAATTGCTGCAGCTTTTCATTACAGTAGTTTATACAAAACTGTTCAAAACTGTTGTGTTCAAAATATTCTGAAAAACAAAATGTTAAACTGCTTTGAATTATGATAAGTTAGTATTCTGAGAATTTAGTTATATAATGTTTGGGCGGGGGGGAGTTTAATAGAGTTAACATTTTCACATCAAATCTTTTGTTCGGATCCATAAAAAGATCCACTGAATGAAGTGGTTTTACTGAGTCTCATAGTACCTGTAATAAGTTGGGTATAAACCAAAAATAAAAAGGATGTGAAAGTTCATGTTTCTGGAACCAACAACGTGCAGACAGTTATATTTGATCTCACACTCTCCAATACAAGTTATTACTATTATACACAGCAAAAATGCAGCGGAAAAAGGACCTTATCTCCACACTACCACCCTGAAGCTACTTCACAGCACAGCCCTTACAAGAGCCATACCACCTGTGACTCCCCTGGCCATCACTGTGGTGGCTGATGTCCACACTACTCTCCTTCTGTTGGTGGCGTGCATCCTCAACAAGAGTGTGTCCACCAACTGAAGAGGGGAAGTGTGGGGGGCTGAGAGCCAGGGCTCATGGATCCCCGTGGAGAGATCAGCTGCCCCCTAGGCTCCCAGCTGGGAAGGGGGGGAGGAGCAGCCACGCAGACTTCTCACCTCGCTGGGTGGGGAGCCTCTAGGTAGCAGCTCGTCTGGGAATGGAGAGCTGGGGGGGGGGGGAAGCCAAACTCTAGCTACCTGGCTTTCTTGTCAATTTCACAGCTCCAGCATGGAGCTGTGAAATTGACAAGAAAACTGGTCAGCCAATGTAAGTAAGGCAGTGTCTACACAGACACTGCATCGCCCTAAATACGCCAGCATAAGCGCTAAGCCTCTTGTGGAGCTGGAGTTATTATGTGGGTGTAGTAGGGCACTTACATCAGCGGGACAAGGCAGTAGTGTGTACACTGACATAATTAGGTTGACGTAAGCTGCTTTATGTTAACCTAACTCTGTACTATAGACCAGGCCTGAGTCTCTTTTTCATCTGCATATCAGTCAGGATACTCCACTCTCCCTAAGATTGTATGAGAAACTGTAAGCACATTCGGTGCTGCTCGTGATCTCATTGGTTGTCCAGAACCAGACCCCACTCAAGGAAAAAGGAAGGCTTGGACAGCTCAGTATAGCTTTATACTAACATCTCTAAGGAGGAAGACTCCCCCCAGAATAGTGAGTAGTCAGTGCTGCTATTAAAACCAGAGAGGTCCATGGAAAGGCTGGGAAGGATCAGATTTTTATCAGTAAATACTGGTAAACGTTAGTTAAATTGATGAAAAAATACTGCTGTAGATAACAATCAAAATTTACACATAGGAAAAAGTAAGGAAAATGCTACTTAAGAACATGATTTAAAGACATTTACTTTGTATATTTTGAAATGTGATGTTGCCAATTTGTTTTAATAGTTATAAAACTTACTTTTTGACTCTCAACATCTACTGTCATTAAATAATTATTGTATGACCTCTCCCCCGCTAACTTCCCACATCTGTGAACCTTTAAATCAATTAAAATTGAAAATAATGCTTAAAAACAAACATCTATATTATCCACCAAAACTGTAAAAATCAAATTCTGCCAGGCCTAGTCTGGGAATTTTCTTGGACTCAAACTGCACAGGCTGGACAGAGCTACACACAGGAAAAAGTAGTGTCTGTGTAGACACTGCAGTGTTCTGAAGTCCAGTTTCAAACAAACAGACCTGTCCAGCTTCACATTCATGATTTAGAGATTCTGTTAACATCTTGAGAAACTCCCGTATACCTTCATATCCTAGAATAATCTGAATAGCGTCCACTCTAATATACCATTATACCTACCTACAGTGTGTGTACACATACACGAATGATAAAGGACAAGAGAATCCAAGAACTTTCTACCACAAAATCATGTATGAATAACTGCATCTCTGATAGCAGTAGAATAGGTAAACTATCTGGGAAACATGAAACTGGTAAAAAAAAAAAAAAAAAAAAAAAGCACTTACCAAAACCAGCTATATCTAGAACGCCAATGAAGAAAGAAGAGGTTTCAAATGGAAAACACTGGTTTACTCTGTTTACCACATGATCAAAAAGGTGACTATATACAGTTTTAGCCAACGCATCACGTGCATTATTTGCTTGTTCTACTTTCAGGGGTACCCTAGAAAACAAAGCAAAAAACAGAGACATCATTAAGTTTCAGAATCTTTTCACTGTTAAGCACTTGAGACTGCAAGGATGGAGGAAGAAGTCTTTTGCTTAAGGCACTGGACTAGAACCCTAAAAACCTGGGTTCTAGTCCCAGTTCAGATACAGCCTTCATATGTGATTTTGGGTAATTCAATCACTCTGAGCCTAACTACACTAGCTGTAAAACATAGATACATCTTCCCAACCTCATAGGAGCGTTGTGAAGATAAACTCAGACACCATAGCGATAAGTGCCATAGAAAAGCCAATAAAATAAATAAATACTCTTCAATGTAACAAAATATTCATCAGGTAACAAAATATTCATCAGCTGCCACCATGATGGTATCATGATTTCAATTTTGCTTTGTGTTTATTTATTTATTAATTACAGTTTACTATGCTTTTACAAAGACTAGGATATCAGTTTATCAGTAATGGGGGGGAGGTGCAAAACTGGACACAAATCGAAATATAAATGACATTTTGTTTATATGCTAAAAAAGGAATGGGTGTTTGCTTTTTTTTAATAGTCTGGAAAAGAAGAACATGTCCTTTGGCTTTTCTTCTTCTAACGATCAGCCTTTACACTCCAGTGTGCTTTTCCCAGCTTCACATTTTTTTCTTGGTTTTACCGTTTAAAAGTTGTTCATGACTTCAAATGTTAAGAAATACATGATCAAAAAAGGTTCCAAGCACATTGGGTAAATCTAAAGCCAGTTAGGTAAATCTATGTTTACATGTATTTTAAAATGTCTATTTACCATATTTTGGCTTTATGAAGCAGCTATCTAATCTCCTGAGAATGTAAGTCTTTTCAAAGCCCTTTGAAAGATTTACATATGAAAACTTATATAAGAATGAAGTATTATATCATCTGGACATCACAAAAATATAGAGAGACCTAGAGAAATCCATCATATAGTCAGATATTCATATGTGCAATAAGTTATACATTTATTGCTAGAAACCAGTGTACAACTAGATGTGTGGGAAGAGACATCTCAAACAAGGAAACTTTTAGCTTCAACAGAAGTCAAAATATGGAGAAATATTTTTAATATATTTTAATAAGGTTAAAAAAGAAAAAAGAAAAAAAAAACACCACACACGCGCAGGCTCCAGTCCTGCTGCCACTGAATCAAACTGCAAAACTCCCACTACCTCCAGTGGTGCAGGATCAGGCCCTTACAAGACCAAAATTTTGCATGGAAATGTTAAGCCCCCACCAAACATGCTGTAAACCTCTTTTAAGAGAAAATTAGAATACAATCTTGACAGAGCTTTGCTGATAATGGAATCTAATTTTTCTTAGCAGAACAACTACATGTCTGTGTTAAAAAAAAGATCAGGGATGAAGTGGGATGGACTGAACGGCTAAGGGCATTGGCAGTGGTGCTGGAACTAAGGGTGCTGGGGTTGCTGCCGCATCCCCTGGCTTGAAGTAGTAATAACAACCGCCAAATGCATGGTTTCCATGGTCTCCATCATCCGCACCCCTACTGCAAAAATTGTTCCAGCACGCCAGGGCTTTGGTATTCGAATATGGAGCTTTTCAAACAGACAAGAATCAACTTATCCCCTGCCCCTGCAGCCATCAGAACTAAAACATCTGCTGCTGACATCCACGTAAGAGGTCATGGTTTTCATAATTATGAAGCATTAACCACTACAGGGCTCTCTTTCAATTAGGGTTGAGAAGAACTGGCAGGTCAGAGTGAGAAAGCGTACACAGTGCAGCTGTCCATATTAAACTAGCTCTGTATACCCATAGCAGAGTTAGTCTCCTTTTACAAGCACTACATTCTCTTGGGAAAAAATATGTTTTCAAAGACAGTACTTCTAACATCGGAGATCACTTTCTATCATAAATGATAAATTAGGAAAGCAAAGACTCCATTCGTTATGGACAACTGGAGCTACATTACATTAGATAGTAATTAGCTTAACACACAATCTCTTCTTCCACTAAGTATCTCCTGATTTATCTTACGGTAACAAGTACTGACAGGAATCTTATCTTATAAATAGAGGCAAGGTACCTTTACATTCCCTTTTGATATATTTAAGAGATCAGTCTGGTAATCTTCACAACAATTCATGTCAACTGCAGTTCTCTTATATAATCCAGTATACCATATTTATTTAAGGATGTAATTGTTTTAGCTATAAAGTATGCAAACGGTTATAAAAAAACAGATGTTACATCATTAACACATGTAGCTAAGAAACTGCTAGGGTATTCATTCTATTAAATATATTAGAACTACTCAAGATTGAACTGGTGCAGCAATGTTAATTCCAGGACTGCACAAAACAACTATTGTGAGCACTTACTTCAGACAAAAGAAACCCATGGAAAGAGAGAAATCTGGTTCTACAAATGCATTTTCACAACTTAAAATGCACAAAAGAATTACTATATAGTGTCCTGACACTGCACTGAGATGATGGAATGTGGTTGGATAGTTATTAGGTACTGAGACAGAGTAATAATGCAATATCATCATACTACTTACTATCTTTCTTCCCTCCCAAACCCTCTTTCTCACATCCTGCTGAGCAGAAAGCGTAAGAGTTGGTTGCAAGGAAGGAAAGGAATTTTCCTTTTTCTTTCCACTTTATCCTTCCCTCCTCATTTTCCATACTTCTAGGAGAAAAGGAAATAATTCCCTCTCCCACATTTTCTGGCTTCTGGGATGCCAAAAGGAAGCATTTCCTACAATATGGGTTACTTGATTGATGCTCCCTATATCATGCTGTATAGGGAGACTTTTTTGTGATCCAAAAATCAGATCTAGATTGAGGAAGTAGTGCCAACTGCTTGGAGTTTGTGAACTCTAGGTTGTAAAAGACTGCTTTAAAAATATGACATGTGCCCCACAAAAAGTAAGCATAAAACACAGAATACATGCCGTCTCATGGATTAACATTGAGAAAAATTAAATCCTAATAACTGTTAGAATGAATAAGAAGAGAAATGATAAAATTACTACCCTTCCAAATGTATTTCCAAATGCATTTAAAGACAAGTATCATGAAAAGCATTTTGCACATATGGTACTACTCCAAGACTAAGCATAAGAAGCTAGAATGATAAAGTGTAAAATGTTTTCAAATGGTATCATCTTCTCCAAGAATATGACCTTGCACAGTTCTTGTCTCAAAGGATGCATGGAGGGAGAAAGGCTGAGTAACCAAAGATACCAAGGTGCATTAATTTTGAGAGGAATATCAAATTTTGTATCTGAACACATTATTTCTATCTGTAGATTTTCTGGATATGCATTGCAAGACATCAGCCATTGCTCTTTCAGGGAAGCTAACAAGGACAGATAAATTTAGTATCACTGACAAGTTCCCTTGGCATGTCCACTTCAGAATAGTATTTAATAAATCCATGAAGAGAGCATTTAACATCACCCTTCTTAATGACTCTATTGTGCACAGCAGAACATAGTGTTTGTTATGCTCTGAGCAGAGCTATTTCAGCTGAGCTATTTCTTCATTGTAACCTACTCATTCTCACATTCTTCAATTTTCACACATAAAACAGAAAGGGAGAAATCACAAACATTTTTAGGATTTGTGTTTCTTTAAATCTAGAAGAAAGCATTTTTTTAAATTATTGTAAGTATTAAACACAGGTTTAACTAATTATTTTTTAAACTATTTCACTGGTAAAACCTAGATATTTCATGAAAATCTAGTCACACTAATCTGCTTTCATTATAGATTCAATAAGGCACAAAGGAAAGAAGAGTTTGTTAGTGTGTGGTTTTCTTAGCTGAATAAGTTTAGAATAAGGCTGGAGCAGGGGGCTTAATTCAATGATTTCAGGTCTGCAGAGCTCTTCCTACTAATCCACAGAGTGGAATATTATGAAAACTAAGCAGTAAGAGATCTACTGGCATAACAGTATAGCCACTTAGGTTTGCGATCCTTTGAAATAGCACCTGTTAACATTGGGTCAGGGTTACCAATGAAAACTGCTAGTCAGAAAGAACATAGTAGACTCCTACCCCAAGAGGAGTATGCAGGTCTGGCATTTTAAAAAAAAATATTGGTCATTTTAGTTGTAAATTGAGCAAATTTGATCTGGCAAACCATTATTACAGTCATTTTTCAGAGAAGAAGAACCAAAGAGACATTGAGACAGCTTCCATATATGGAGAGGCTAAAAAGATTAGGATTGTTCATCTCAGAACAGAAACAACTAGGTGAGGATATGACCGAGGTCTATAAAATCATGAATGGTGTTGAAAAAGTAAATAGAAAATAAATTTGTTAGTCTCTAAGGTGCCACAAGTACTCCTTTTCTTTTTGCGGATACAGACTAACACGGCTACTACTCTGAAACCTAAATAGAAAAGTGTTATTTACCCTAACTATACTTCAGGGGGGGTCGACTGATGAAATTAATAGGAAGCAGGTTTAACACCTGCTTTGGGGGGGAGGGATAGCTCAAGGGTTTGAGCATTGGCCTGCTAAACCAGGGTTGTGAGTTCAATCCTCGAGGGGGCCATTTAGGGATCTGGGGCAAAAATTGGCGATTGGTCCTGCTTTGAGCAGGGGGTTGGACTAGATGACCTCCTGAGGTCCCTTCCAACCCTGATATTCTATGAACACAAACAAGAGGAAGTATTTTTGCACACTGAGTACAATTAACTGGCGCAGCTCATTGCCATGGGATGTTGTGATGGGCAAAATTATAGCAGGATTCAAAAAAAAGAACTAGGTAAGTTCATGGGGGGTCATCAATGGCTATTAGAGGTTCAGGAATTCATCCCCATGCTCGGGGCGACCCTTAATGTCTGACTGCCAAAAGCTGATCATTCCATAATTGCCCCTATTCTATACACTCCCCCTGAAGCTCTGGTACTGGCCACTGTTGGAGACAGGATACTGGGATAGATGGGCCTTTGGTGTGTACCAGTATGGCAGCTCTTATGTTCTTAAACATTTGAGGAAAGCTGGTCCTGTCTGCTCCAGAGGATTTAGAACACTCCTTCACAGATTCCCCCCCTTCGTATTTCCAACCCCATTTTAATTTTTACCGGCAGTGGCCATCTTGAAGTTCTCACTATTGAATCCCCTTCTCATGCACAATGACAAGCAGGATGAAGTGTTCACATCACTGCCTAAATATTCTGATTGTTTATTCCAGGTGTGGCCAAACTTACTGACCCTCCGAGCCGCATACAACAATCTTCAGAAGTTTGAGAGCCAGGATGCATCTGCTGGGGCTCGGGGCTTCAGCCCCGTGGGAGGCACCTAACAGGGTTTGGAGCTTCAGCCCTGCTCCTCTTGAAGCCCCAAGGTGACCCCCTACCCCGCTGGGCAGAAGCCCCTACCCCACCACCCTGCTGCAAGGCACAGAGGTCCCGAGCTCCCCCAGTCTGGTGCGGGAAGTGGGGAGAGGTTCCGCAAGCCACACTTTAACGGTAGCAGAGCTGCATGTGGCTCACGAGCAACAGTTTGGCCACCCCTGGTTTATTTTCACTAGAAATGAGAGGAAAGGCTACAAGTGAACTGCCATTTAGTATAATGCAGTAGTGGAAGAAAAAGATGGAGGCTAGAGCTTATACATATTGTGGGGTGCAGAATCAATCTTAACAGAGACCTAAAATACTGTATCAGCATTAGTATGGTTCAAGCCCGGAGACCATTCTAAATAGCCTTCAGTCGGGAAGCAGGCCTCAATGTTACCTACTTTAAAAAAAATCGCTACAGCAGTTCATACAGCAGACTTGCCTATATTCATATTGTGGTAAGCAACTCCATCCCTAAAGTTCAGAGTATGACCAGAGAAATGCCAGTGTTCCAAAGTGCTTTAAGATCAATTTTTCACCTATAAGTATGATATAATATAAATGTACATTAACTAACTTGCTGAGTGCTCAACTTAAACTCAAGACCATAGTGTGATACACCAAAGTCAAACCAAATTATTGCTCAAAAACATTTGCTATTTTGTATAGATGTACAACACTTATTCTATTTTTGCTATGACAATATTTAGTGCTATAAAATACAAAAAGATATCATAGTAATGAGTAACATTTTAAATCTCAAGTGATATAAATATTTAACAAAATCTATAACAACACTTTTAAAAGGAACTACTGATTTTTTAATGTGTTATTACTATTTACGCAAGTAAATTCATTAACCCTTTTAATGGCTAAAGCACATTTCTTTCCATTTTAGTTTGTCCTCTTGTTCTATTTTTCTAACATTCCTAATGAAACAAAAGCTAACTGTGCAGTTTTCTTTTAAGTCTTTGTTGATGCATATAAACAGCAGCTATATGCACAGTTCTGCGAACACCGTTTGCTGCAGTAGTTAACTGCTTAAACAGCAGAAGCTCAAACAAGTTACTGCTATACATTTACACTTAATCCTAACTTCATTGATACAGAAGTTTAAACAAAATTCAAAACTTAGTCAATTTTTATTTTTTAAAAATAATGACTTAATCATAATACTGTAGTACAATCACATTATCCTTCAAAATGAAAGCAAATACAAGAACACAGAAAGGCAACAGGTACATTTTAGATCATTTAGTAAAATCAAACTACTGTAACAACCACCACAAACAACCAGCACAACCAACATTACTTACAAGCTAATATTTTTCACTTCCATCTCCGTTCGCATCTTGAAAGGTGCTACACACTTTTAATTACTACTCTAAGTTTTCCCTTAACTTTTAAGTAATCATTGTTATGCTAAAATTGATTCAGTTTGTACTTAAAAGTGGTTAAGCACGGGCCTAAGAGCGTTTGCCCTTTCTCAAATGTACAAGCAAAGGGCTGAACTTCTAAACAATTTACTTCAGTGATGCTACTTATATTGTATTAAATATATATATCACTCATAATTGCTATTTTTGTTACACGGATAGTATCCAATTCCTACAGTTGAAGGTGGGGATGAGAGAATAAAAACTGCTGTGGTGGTAAGTATTTTATTTACTGTTTTCAAGCACTTTGGTATCAGGAAGTTGACTCTCTTATTAAAACAGTGAGAAAGACTGAGAAACCCTGCGTCAAAGTCCATGTTTCAGAGACTGTTTACAGACAAGCAGATGTGTGTTGAACAATGCAGGGCTGTTAATTAAAAAAAAAATCTATAATCACTTTTACAATTTATTTTTAAATGGGCTACTTTTGCATTTACAGCTGAACAGAGGAGTGTTCTGAACTTACTTTATAACCGTTCCTTTGGTGCCCCCTGCTGTTGTAAGCATGACTCTCGTGGTTAAGCTGACACGCAGATCATCCTGATCCAAACCTAGCAATTCTGCGCAGCATTCTAAAGACTGACTAGATTTGTTCTTCAGAATACATCCACCTAGAGCACAAGTTAAGAAAGATGTTACAACCAAAGCTAGCTGAGAGGACAATTAGTGACTACTTATTAAAAAAAAAAATTCAGAACTGTCGACTAATCAATATCCACCTTTACATTACTGATAATTTAGTGATTACATGCTATTTAATGAGATGTGCGACAGAAGTTTGAGGAGTACGAACAAGTCATATAGTATTACATTAGTATGACATTTTTGTATTCACAAATCCCCTTTTCACTATAATAGAAACCGCTCCAGTCTACAGGGTAGAGCAGAACAGGACATTAAAGAAAAAGAAACACTGCAACCTGAAGATCAGTTTTCCTAACCCACAGAATTCTTGACATCAAAGGATGCATTTCTTGGTTCCAAAAACTAAAGATATATAAAACTACCCTGCTCTTAAAGAAAGGATTCTCTCAGAATATAGAAAGAAAGAGTTGGAGAAATAAATGTTAATGTTTGATAATGTACTGTAGTTGTTTATACTCTTCCTAGTTAGTTGTTATACTGCTTTATTGTATATATTTTGATAGCTATTTTTGAAAGACTTTTTTAAAAGATTCCTGTGTTTGTAAATATTTCACCCATAATTTTGTTAGACTTGTAAGTATATTACATATCTCAGTTCTTATTTCACTTGATGGTTGTTGCCTTTAATTTCTGAAGCAGTTTTTCCCCACATGACATATAATAAATCAGACTTTACTTTCTTAGAAACATGGCACATAACATGATAACCCTGACATTAGTTAACCATAAACTTGTGTATGCTACACAAGAAAAATAAGGATTGACTTGGCAGAAATGACACTTGTTTCCCTTAAATGCTTTCTTTGACAAATGCACAGTGAAGGCCTTTCCAGCATTACAATGTTTCATGATGCTGTAAAGTGTAATTAGAGTAATACATTTTTAAGGCCAAACCTGTCTGAACTATAGCATTTCTCTTACAAAGACAACCAGTCTTGATTTAAAGATTTCCAAGCAAGAGAATCCACCATATCCTTAGGTAAATTGTTCCAACTGTTAATTACCTTCAGTGTTAAAAAATTATGCTTTATTTCTAATCTGAATTAGAATCTGCTCATAGACCCACAACAGTTAAGCAAGGCATTGAAATAATAATTAAAAAAAAAATCCAGCATTTTTCCAGAGTTAAGGTTTCTGTATCTTCAAAATTAAAATAAAGTGTTATTACTTTTTCCAGAAGCACAACCTTTTTATCCCTCATAACTCAAAAACTAAGGTGGAAATATTGTGAGGGTAATCACAAATGATGAAGAATCAGTGGAGGACTGCCTGAATACCTTAACTGTTCATTGACAGACAATAAAACATTTGAGTTCTTTAAAAGACTAGTGGGTTTGTGAAGAAATGTAATTCCTGGGAGTAAACTGGGCTCCACTGACACACCACTTTCAAACATAACTTTTATAAACCAAAAGATTTTGTCTGGAAATCCCCCAGCTTTCTGAAGCAGCAGCAAAAGTTTAAATCATGTTGGTATAAACACACTTCAGGAGTAGAGTCCTGATCCAGCAGAATATATTCGGCCCATCAAAGCTAGGCTACCTTTCTGCAAGTGTCAGCAAGTGTATTAGACACCTCTATGCGTATACCTAGGAGGAGGGAGAATGGGTGGGGCTTTTACTCACATTTAAAACTTTGAGCTCTTAAAGATCTTATTCTAGAAAACAGTTTGAATTGTAAGTTTAAATAAAAGACTCTGCCCTTCTATGTTCCCATCCATCCTCCGCACTCAGATATTCCATGCCGTTCCCAATCCCTGACAGTCCTGCTTCCATGTCTTCTGGCCTCTGCAACTCCCCCTTCCTCCCTACCTGTCTCCTTTCTTCACCCCACTCCACCATACATCCCATGCTCCTTCCCCTAAACAGGACCAAACAGCTCCTTACTACCCCCAGCCCACTGCCCATCTTTCCCAGCTTTCCCTTCTTTCACATTTTCCACACCCAATTCATGCCTGCAATCAGAAGCTAGTCAATTTACACTTATAAACCTCTAAAAATAATTTTAAACATTTCTCTACATGCTCATTCTAACAGATTTGTGCAAATATGGACCTGGTTATGCAGTAGCAGGAGGAGAGGAAGAGAAGAACAAGTTAAAACCACTATCTTGCCATCTTAGACATACACAGTTCCATATAGAGAATACTTCTATCCTGGACAAATTCAAAGCGTGTCAAGATTGGGGTTCTCTTAAGTCTCATCCATAAAACAGAGCAGCAATAAATAAATACATTTAAAGAAACAAGAAGGATAGCAAAATAGCAAACAGACCTAACAAAGTCTCGTAAGTTGCATAGTAAGATTATGAGTTTCCCAGTTGCTCCTTACTTCCCCTCCTCCAGCCTTCATGTACCTTCAATTTATATCTCTGCTCTAGTTAGCCCCCAACTACCCTCTTCCCTACCAATTGTAAGATTATAAAGCTGATTATATTACAGATCTTTTTAGTGCACCACTTTCTTCCTTCATCCCAAAATTACTAAAAGGAAGGTATTTCTCCTTACCAAAGTTAACAAAAAACCAGACTGCTGAGTTTCTAAGCCAAGACATGCTAGTGATAAGAGCCAAAATCAAGCTAGGAAATTTTTAAAAATTGAATGACAGGTAAATTTTCAAAACAGAGCTGTGCAAAATTTCTTTTCTGACTTGTACCAAAAACTTTCCAGGAAACCTGTTTCCTGAACAATTTCAGGGGGACTGTGTTAGTATATTTTTTGATGAAGTTAGAAAACAGGTCTTCAAAAGAAGATGAGGTTGATAATGGGCAGCTAGATTAACTTTAGCTATGGAGCAGATATTGAACAGGATTTTGTTTCAGAATGTAGGGTGCAGTTTACCTCAGTTAGTCGTCTAGTCAAAAAGCATTCACACCTTTTTAGAAGAAGCCTATAATAAAAAAATTCATCTAACCTGAAGTACTCCCAGCTTCCTCAAAATCAATATTTCCAAGGTGAAGGACACCGGCTACTACTCGGAAAAGATCAAGCTTCTCTTCATCATCCAAGCCAATCTTTTTCATTGCTGTGCACATTCTGTTGAAGTCTCCATGGTCATCTAGTAGAGGATCCTTCAGGGAACCTGCTTTTAGGTACTATTAAAGAGCAAGAAAAGCAGACAATTTAATCAAATGATTGAAAATAAATTGTAATTAATAATTTAGTTTATGAACAAGCAGCACAAAACATGCAAAAACAAAACAATAAACTATATAAAGGGATTAAAGATGTTACTATTTGCACATGCTTAAAAATACTATAACTTGCTTTCAAGTGTCCTTGGCTCTGAGAAAATTAACCAAACTTCAGAAGAGATCTAACAAAGTAGGAGAGTTTGACAGCTAGGGGAGGGGAAACAGGAAAACAAACGGTTCAGCAGCAGATAGCAAGGGTGATGGCAAAAAGCAGTTGTGAAAGGTTCAGTATATGAACTGGGGAGGAGTTCTAGTCTTTGACGGGGAAAGACAGGTTGAGGTGCTAATGACATCATTATGGGGATGACATTGACAGAAAGAAGAAGGGGATACAGGATGATTCAAAAATGGAAAAGAATGGGAGTCTTTCATTGGGTGGTTTACAAAAGTATACTAGTTTGCATTTCCTGCTCAGAAAAGTATATGTGTCTGTAGTGCTTTAAAGGTTAAAAGACACACACCCATTAAATATTATATTCAGCTTTGACTGGTTGTCTTGACACCAGAATGCCACAACTGTATTATTTCAGGGTGGGAGACAGTAAACAACTGCTTGCAGCCAAAAGGCTAAATCAAACATATACACAATTTTTAACTTTACAATTAAATTTTAAAATGCTTTAAATTGAAAAAGATGCCTAATTTAATTGAAAGAAGAGTCCATATAATAGCCTATAGTGAAAACACTTCTATTGTCATCTCAGAATAAAATAGTGCATGCATTTGAAAGATTCACGTCAAACAGTATTTAGACGCACACAAAAATTTAACTAAATTTTCTAATTAAGTAAAATGATCACCTCATCTTCCTGATAAGGAAAAGAAAAATAATTTAAACATTAATTCACTATTGAGCTATTTATATTAAAATATACAACAGGAATAAGTTTAATAAGTGACAGAGCAAAAACGACCATTGCCTATCTAAAAAGAACTTGGCAATACAATAGTTTCCAGTTAGATAGCTAGACTTGAGGTTCTAGTGTACTATGAAAAACTTGCCCTTTTCTATTACCCCTCAGTAAATACAACAAGGAGTACTTGTGGCACCTTATAGACTAACACATTTATTTGGGCATAAGCTTTTGTGGGCTAAAACCCACTTCATCAGATGCATGCAGTGGAAAATACAGTAGGAAAATATATATATATCAGTACATGAAAAGATGAGAGTTGCCTGACCAACTGGCGGGTTGAGACAATTATATTAAAGTGGGCTATTATCAACAGGCTGAACAAACACTTTTGTAGTAGTAATCTGCCAAGACTTATTTCAAACAGTTAACCAGAAGGTGGGAGTAACAGTAGGGGCAAATTAGCATGGAGAAATTAGGTTTTTGTTTTGTTTTAGTTCTTGGGTCACTACAAGAACTAAAAAACAAAACAAAAAACCCTAATTTCCCCATGCTAATTTGCCCCTACTGTTACTCCCACCTTCTTGTTAACTGTTTGAAATGAGCCACCCTGATTACCACTACAACAGTGATTGTTCATCCTGTTGATAATAGCCCACTTTAATCGAATTGTCTCAACCCCCCACTTGGTAAGGCAACTCCCATCTTTTCATGTACTGATATATATCTATAAAAATATCTCTTCCTACTGTATTTTCCACTCCATGCATGTGATGAAGTGGGTTTTAGCCCACGAAAGCTTATGCCCAAATAAATGTGTTAGTCTATAAGGTGCCACAAGTACTCCTTATTGTTTTTGCTGATACAGACTACAACGGCTACCACTCTGAAACCTGTCCTCAGTAAATAGTTTGCTATCCATTCCCAAAGAAATGTAGTTCTTCAAAGAAAAGGACATAATACTCAGTGGTATCATTTGTTTCACTACTTAGTGGTCAACATTCATTTCCAACATCATCTCTTCCTTTTAGTACATTTTAATTTAGACATTAACATTTGTTTCAAACTGAACTTTGGTATAAAAAATGCCCAAGAAAGAACAGTATTTCTATAGCTCAGCAGCACTCACAATGAACTGTTAGATTAAACATTTTCTTTGATTGGCTTAATTATCTGCCAAGACAGACATTCATGAGGATACCTTACAGCTTGGTGGTGGAAAGTCAAAATTTAACACTCCCTCTCACCCACAAAACTGTAATAAACCACTCCAGGGTGCAAAGTAATAGGGTATTGGTACATGAGTGGAATGCATTATCAGGCATTCAACTGAAAATCAAGCGCCTTGAGCCACCTGAGAAGTTCCGCAATAGTCTTGTTGAATTACCTGAAGTGTCTTACCTTTATTAGAACATCAGATCCAGTCATTTAAATTACTGTTTACAATGTAATTAGTTTATTTTTGTGGGGGAGGTGTGACATTTCACATGTTCTACTCAGAAATGCACTGTTCCCCTAGGAAAAATACTTCCTACTAGTAGGATAAGAGAAAACAGTTGAGAAAAAAAAGAGTGTGGTGAAGACAACGTGCTCTTCCTGGCGATTAAGTCATAATTGTGCTTAAAGAGTTGGTGTGTGGCTATGACACTACTAAAAGGGCCTAACCAGCCAGTGAGGTCATGGCTTTTGACACTCAGTGCCCCAAGTCACACTTCTAACTTAGTAACGACTATGAAATACAGAATTGTCCAAAACTTTACAACAGCACCAACAAGAGATTTTTTTTTTAAACTATGAAAGAGAATTCAATCTCAACTGGTTAAACTTTTTTGTGACAGAAAAAAGCTTTACTTGTATTTTCTGCTTATTGGTTTCTGCATCTAATTCATAGGAATATAATTAATTGTACAGTAATTCCAAATAATTCTCTGGGTAAATAGACCATACCCAGCTATTAACAAAAGCAAAGCAAAAAGGTTGTCAACAATCGTAAGTGGTGAATAAACAATGCTCTGCAAAGTATCACTGCTAAGAGAAGCAAGAATTTAAGATAACATTCTGTATAAGATATTTGTTTTGTCTCCCATTGAAGATCTGCTGAGTCATTAAGACAAATATCGGTATTAAAGTATGATAAAAATTAAAAAGCGATTTTTAAAATATTTTAGGGGTTACATTTTAGGCTATAAATTTACATTTTTGTTTTTAAGAAGTCTTTCCAGTATTGAACCTGAAATAAAGTATTAGTAACACTCCAAAACTAGAACTTTAAACATGCCAGCCAGTTCCCATTTAAACCTGTCAAGTAAGATGTGTAAAATGAATATTTCCTTTTATTCTAAACAAGTGTGACTGACATTTTTAACATGATCCGCATAAGACAGTAATTTGAAGTAATTGAAAATGTGGAAAATATACCATACCTCAGGACTTTTGCGGTTTTGCAAAATTTGCTTGTCCGTGTCTTTGGTAGCAAAGTACCTAGTGCAGCCACGATTTAAATACTACAACAGAAGGGGAAAATGCATGTTATATATAAATAAAATAAAACAAAACAGCAAGGAGATAATTAGCTAATGATTTAGTGCTTCAGTCCAATTACAGTATATCATACTAACCCAGAGGTGCACTACCTCTTCTAACTTCAACATATGACACCAATCACATACTATCAGGCATTCAGGATTACTTCCTTGAAAGCAATATCTTATTTATAACAATGGTATCACAGAATTGGAAGATGGGGAAAAAATTCTTATTTGAAAGTAATTTTATTCTAACAAAAGTACTTCTTGTAAGCAAACTGGGAAGACACAGTGAGAACTCATAAATGAACTATTAAATCAGACACAGCTATTAAACGGAACATCTTTGTGACTTGAAAGAGACATATAATTCCTAGACTTAACCTAGACATTTAGTACTGAATTAAATCAACCTGTATAAAACCTTGCAAGTAAGTAACAAAAGAAAAGGTGCTACTTCATAGAAAGCCAGCTGTCAGTTTCAGCATTTCAATTTTTCAGTACCAAGGTACATTCTGCAATATTAAGTACTCTTGTAAAACACCTCCAGTCAAGTCTAGTCTGTTCTCAAGTAAATTTAGTTTGGGTAACACACACGTCTCTTCAAAATTTTATAATACATATCTGGAATCTCTTAAAATGTATCTCCACACCAAAGAAATTAAGTGATACCTCAGCAAAACAAAAGCTAATACCGATGACGTACATCAGACACTGTGTGAAATTTCGCACCAAAGGGACACCTGCTGCTGGAGGAAAACAAGAGTTTATGCCCCATTTTAAAAAGCAAAACATATGAAGATGCAACTGGTAACTTCATAATGAACTGCTTTGAAAGATACAGGAAATGAAGCTCCAAATAAGGGGGAAATGGTTTATAACAGGACAAAATGTGTATTCCTACAGGTAGTAAACTCCACCCATAGATAACTGCAGTCAAGCTTGGTTTTTGGGAACTGCATTTGCCTTCCCATTTGTAGTCAGAAGCTGCAGGGGGCATTACATTATAAAAAAACAGTACTTACTAGCATTTTACATTTGCAAAGTGATGCACAAACTTTACCATAATTAATCCTCAGAGCACTGTTATGGAAATTGGTAAGTATTATCCTCAATGTTTACAAAGCTGCCAAGTTTCACACCGGTGAGAGAGACAAGCTTTCAAGCCACACACAAAAGATAGTCTCTCTCACCAACAGAAGTTGGTCCAAAAAAATTACCTCACCCACCTGGTCTCTCTAATATCCTGGGACCGAAATGGCTAGAACTACAACTACACTGCATGCTGTTTCACAGGTAAGACTATGTTTTAGTTGTGGGTATTTATAGTAAACGTCATGGACAGGGCGGGCAGTAAACAAGAATTCATGGCCTGTGACTTGTACTATATTCCCCTGACTAAACCTTGGGTGCTCTGAGGAGGGGGGCGGCCCAGGGATGCCACACCTGCTGGGGGGGTGGGGGGGAAGCGGTGGAGCGCGGCTGGGACTCCCGTTGCTGCTGAGGGTGAAGGGGGTTGGCGGGGCTGGCAGGCTCCCTACCTGGCTCCGTGCGGCTCCCCTGACGTGTCCCTCAAGCTCCTACACGGAGGTGAGGCCTCTCCACTGCTGCCTCCATCTCGAGCACCAGCTCCACAGCGCCCATTGGCTGGGAACCGCAGCCAATGGGAACTGCGGGGATGGCGCCTATGGGTGGAGACAGCGCACAGAGCCCACCTGTACAATACGTTTTAAAAATAGAAATGTTTCTCTATGCATTGAAACTCTTACGGAGTTGACCTCAGAAATAGTTTTGTAATTGAGAAAAAAAGTTACATGTTTACATGAATAGGACTTGAGGTTTCCAGTGGAAATCTTACAGATTTACAAAGTGAATGACTGTGGAATTTAATAGGTTTCCTATAAAGGAGAAGCTTAATCCAAACATAGTGGGTTTTATTATAAAACAAAGAACTCCAGTCAATACACAGATTAGGTTTAGGGCAAAAAGGTATTTTCAAAGCATATAATAAAAGACGACGATTAGGGGGTTTAGAGTTTAACTAGATTAAACACCAATGTGTCATTTTCTTCAACCTTCAGGGTATTTGTTATCCGCTATGATCCTCAATTATAAATAAAAAGGGATTGCATAATCGATGTGAGTCCTAAAAGGACTGACACTAGTTTGGGACCTCAATTTGTAATCCTGAAATCTGAGAGACTACTTATATAAAAATAGCCTTAATATTAAAATGAATTTCATGGAAAGAGATTTTTTACTTCAGCTTTTCTAAAATTATCATCTTAAATTTCTGTGATAACTGAAGAAAAGATGATGTACCTTAATCTCAAAGAAAAAGGGAGGAAGAGTTAAAATGTTACATTTGCTGTTTACACAAAGTGAATCTCTCTGACCATGTAAGTCATTATTTGAAAGCACTCAAATGAACATCTAAATAAAACAAACTATTCTGCAATTATGCAGACTGGTGAAAATAATCTTAACACATACTCAATGGAACAGAAACACCTGGGAGGCAATAATGTTTAAACAACATAACTTTAGTAGCAAACAGCAAATCAAATCAGTGTATAACCTGGTATAATTGCAAATAAAATAGCCAGTGTGATTCTAGGCACCTTAAATAAATACATCATCATAAAACAGTAAAGTAACAGCACTTCTGCATAGGCAGTGGTAGCAGCTGTTACCAGCACTGGACTCAGAAAGCTCAATTTTAAGCAGAACATAAATCTTGCCTCCACTTTCATAACTTTGCACAGGTTTGAGATTCAGCTCCTGGAGCAAACATGAACAGGTGGGGGGGGGGGGGGGGAGAACACAATAAAGAAGATAACTATGGAAAATTGTTTCCACATGATGTGAAAACAAATGGATTTGTTAAACAAAACACACCCGAAAACAAAAAACAAAAACAAAAAAATTTTTAGTCACCAGTATTTCTGGAGGGAAAAAATCTCATCCTAAAGAACAGAAGCTGTCTTTCCTCAGTTACCACACACTGAATGGGCTTCATACACAATAGATAAATTGAGTAACAACATCAGAAGAATCATAGGAAGAATTTGTAAAATGCAGAATAAAAAGCATTAAAAGTCTACTGCTATTCCTCGAGCCCAAGGAAGTACTTGATAAAGTAAAGGTCTTAAAAACACTGATATTAGAGATGGGGTTTTGAGACAAAATGAAGAACTGGATAAATATATTATGGGACACCACTTCCTCTGCCAGGATAAAAATTAAAATGTTCAGCTCTAAAGAATTTCATCCACAAAGAAGAATCAGACAAGGTTGTCCTCTATTCCCTTTCTTGCTAACCCTCTTCAACAATCTCATCAGAATAGAAGCATAGCAAGGAGTTACAGTTAATAAAACAGTTAATAAAACAGAACATAAAACTGTATTGTATGTGGATGATGTGCTATTAATGCTTACCAGTCCTGCATAATCTATTACTTTCTGAAAGAAATTCATGAGTTCAGTGATAAATCAGGCTACTAATACTAAATCTGAAGCATTAAATATAGGGCTTGAGTAATCTACAACTAAACAGCTACAAGATACATATGAATTTGTATAGACTAAACAAAGTACTTAAAAGAAAATATTTCTCCATCACCTACATGAATTTATTTTCCTCCCATTATTCCAAAAAATGATGTGCTGGATTGGAATAACCAACATTTGCAGGGGTGGAAACTACACCCACTACTGGCAAGTCCAACTCAACAGGGCCCAATTTCCACATGGCATAAGTTATTGATAGATCTAGCAGGTAGTGATGGAAAAAACGGAGAAGTAGCTAAGAACATATTATTTTGGAACAATGGGGAAATGTCTGGAGGAGATCCAAAACATTTTCTACCTGTGTTACCACTATGGAAAATTATTATAAAATACTTCACAAACAGTATCTCACTCCATTTAAGCGAAAAAATTATATAGAAAGGAGTCAACTTTAGATATGGGGGAATAAGGTCTGTATTATCATCTATATTACCATAGCACTCAGAAGCCCTAGTCATGGCACTGTACAAACACAGAAAAAAAAAAGACAGCTCCTGCACCAGAGATCTTACCATCTAAGTATAAGACAAGAGAAAGCAGATAAATACAGGCAGGACAATAAGAGAATACAAGGAAACAAGGAGACAATATGGGTCAGCATGAGACATCATGGCTGAGTTTTAAGGAGACTCTGAAGGAGAATAATAAGGTAGCTTTGCAGACATTTAGGGGGACTTCCTCCCAAGCATGAAGGACAGCATAGCAGAGCATGAAACTTGAAAATGAAACCAATGAGTATGGGATGCCAGCAGCATGGGCTGACTGGAGATGAGAATAGACATATGGGAGGCAATAGGTAGGTAGGGATATTCTACAAAAGGCCCTGAAAATGGAAAAAAAGCAGCTTATGTTTGATGCAATAGAGAAGGGGGAGCCAGTGAAGGGGGGACATGGTCAAACTGATGGGCTAGGACAATGATCTTTGCAGCAGCATTCTGAATGGATCTCAGCAGATTGCATGTGTCAAAATAAAAGACGATGATGTCCCAGGAGACAAGACAAGATAATGAAAGACTGGAGGAGCGTTTTAGCTTTGTGGGTGCATAAGAAAGGCCATATCTTAGAGATGTTATGCAGAAAAAATTGGGAAGATTTAAACTTAGCCTGGATGCGAGGAGAGAGAAAGGTCCAAGCTATGGGCCTGACAAACAAGCAGGATGAGGGTGTTTTTCACAACAGGTGAGAAAGGAGGTCATGTGGAACAAATATATTTTAGTTATGTTTAACTTAAATTGAGGGCTACACATCCATGAGGAGACGTCAGACAAACAGGCCAATATTTAAGTTTGGATAGAAGGAGAGAGGCCTGGGGTAGAGAAGTACATCCGTTAGACCTCAACACAAAGGTGATATACGAATTTATGTTTACAGATGAGATCATCCAGAGATAAGCTGTAGGAGGAGAAGAGAAAGGGTCCAAGGACAGAGTCCTATGGAAGTCCCATTGAAAGTTGGAGAGGGGATGAGGAGGATCCTCTAAAGGACATGCTGAAGGAGCATTTCAAGAGGTAGGAGGAGAACCAGGAGAGGACAGAGTCACAGAAACCAAGGGAGCACAAAATTTCCAAAAGAAGAAGATGGTCAGTGGTGTTGAAGGCAGCTGACAGATCGAAGATAAGGATGGAATGCTGGTTCTGAGCTTGAGCCTTTGGTGAGAGCAGTTTCAATGGAGTACAAGGGGAGGAAAACAGACTGGAGATGGTCTAGAATAGGATCAGAGGAAAGAAACTCCTTTTTGACAATTGCAGACAGTACATTCAATAAGGGTGACGAGGCAGTAGTCCGAGAGGCAAGTAGGGTCAAGATGGTGGCTTTGGGGGATTTATTTAAGCCGGGGGAGACTAGAGCATGTTTGTATTTTGAGGGGAAAAGCTGGAGGAGAGAGAGAGGTTAAGGAGAAGAGTAAGGAAATGGATGAGAGTAGGTCAGAGAGAGATCAGGGGATGGGATGGGGTCACTTGGTCAAGTGGAGAGGTTAGAGGAAGAGGGCAGTAAAGAAGCCTCTGTCACAAGGAGGCTAATAAAAGCATTGTAAGAGGGGAAATGAAGGCAAGCCAAGGGGATGGGATTTTGTGTGTTATATTTTGCCATTTGACTCAGGGAAGAAATTGGCAAGGTCCTGTGCAGAGAGGAGGATGGAGGCAACAAGAAGGGAGGGTTGGAGCAATGAGTCAAAGACAATGAAAAGGCATCTGGGACTGCAGGAATGGGACTCAAGCTGGAGTAGTAGAGATATCTACCTAGGAAAATGGCAGAATTGAAGGAGGAAAAATCATATTTGTAGTAGAGGAAATCAGCCTGATTACAGGATTCCTCCAATGACACACTGCCACATGCAAGGAGGAGCAGAGAAAGCAGATGTTGGGAGAAAGCAGGGCAGACCTTACAATGAGGGAGAGATGGCCTAAAGAGTCCAGGGAGGGGGGGAGTGAAGCATACAAAGAATCAACAACCACAGTGAGGGAAAAAAGAGAAAAGAGGACAGGGCTGAGAGCAGAAGAGAAGTCATCAACACTGATTTACTGGAGATCATGGAAAGGCCAACTGACAGGTTATGGGGTAGGGGGAGATCATGAGGATGATCAGAGAGGGAAACTCAGCAACAGAGAGATTAGAAAGAAAGCAGTGCTTGGTGAAGATTAAGTCAAGTGAACAGCCCTTTGGCTGAGTGGGAGAGTTGAACCAGGGCTGCGGATCAACTGAAGAAGTGAGGGCGAGGAAGTGTGCAGTTGAAGAGTTGGATGCGTCAGCAACATGGAAACTGAGGTCACAGACGACGAGTGTGGGAGATAAGGAGAGGGGAAAAAAGAGCCAGGAGTTGAAATCAGAGAGGAATGCTGACAGTAGATGACAGGATCATGGAGTGGAAGGAGAGTCAGATGCAGTATGACTGGAAGCAGCAGGAGCGGGGGAGAAGCCCAACACCCCACCACAGTCTGGTCCAGAGCAGAAGTATTGGAGAAGAAATCTCTGGCAGATGCATCAGCTGTAGAGGAGTGTCACATGAATGGATCCTGATCTCTTTGAGAGCCAGGAACTGGAAGGAGTGAGATATAAAGAGGTCATGGATAGCTGAAATATTTTTAGAAATGGGAGTGGGCAATCCAGAGACAGAAAGAGAAGGGAGGAAGGATGGGAGAAAGAAGGGGATTATTGGCAGGAGGTTAGGTGGCATGAGAGGGATTAAGATGGTGGCAGGAATGGATATGGGAGGCGGAGACTGTGCGGGTGAAAGGAGCGGCAGGGTTGGGGTAAATGTCAACAGAATTTAGGAAGATGCCATGGATGTGGGACCTAGATTTATGTTGGTGGAAGGAGATCAGGATGGAGAAGGGAAGATGAGTGGGTGGAGCTGGTGGGAACTAGGTGGGGATGAGAATACACAGGAAGGGGAGACAAAACCAAAGAAATGGGGGTACAGGGGGAGAGAAAGGATGCGATTTCCTGGACCTGTCTGCATATATAATACAATTCCCTGAGATAACAGCATTTTGGAGGAAAATAAGTATAAATTGTCAAGACAACTGAAGTTAGGTTACCCATAGAACCCATAGTTGATTCCATTAGGTTACAGTCCTAAGGAAGGATCACTGATAAAATCAATACTACAAGCCAGATGTGTAATAGCTCATTTTTGTAAAAGCACAAAAATTCCCCAAGATTATGGCATGGAGAAATAAAGTATGGGAAATCCTTTAAACAGAAAAATGGTAGACAGCCTTATATTAGTATCAAGTAGATTTTATAATAAATGGTTATAATAAATGAATAAATAAATACACAAGAGTAAGAGATTAACACTACATATTGGTCTTTTAAAGGTAACAAATAGAGATGCTGAATAAGATTTGTTGACATTTGTTTGAAGAGTTCATGTATGTTAATAATAAGATAAAAAGATTTAAAAAAACCCAAAAAACCCAAAAAACCAAAAGCAGCAGCAAACTCACCCTAAAGTTATCTGGAGAACTTAAATACAGCTTTTGCCTAATATCTTCAGGAGCACCTGCACAAAGCCTGTAAAATATGTGGTAATTCCTCTCCTCTTTGCCTTGCACACAGATCCTGGATTTCTCCAGAAGATAATGTGATACAAATCCACCAACCACCAAATTCTAGAAGGAAGAAAAACAATTATGTTTTTAATCATCCAAGAAATACAGACATCTAAAAATATATCTGCTTGGTCTGATCAAGAGTGTTGCAACATGGCCTGTTCTCTGTAAGTACCAAAGGATGGCCACTACCAGGCAATAGATGAAAACATTTCCTTAGATACTAATATATATTTAAAGCTATTTTTAAAACACAAAATTAAAATAAAACTTTTGTTAAACTGTATAGTTACAGGCATTTTTGGCACAAAAAACTCAGTCCAACAGTAGGATTTCAGTCAGCTCCAAAATACCTGATATAGATATTAGGGTCCAAATTTTCATACAGACACACAAAAAAATTTATCCCCATTTAGATGTGCAAATCCCCAAATGTACGCATGTAATGCATACACACACCTATACATAATGTGCAATATTTACTTTTGCACACGTATCAGAAGAAGTGTGCGCCAAAACCTGGTTAAAATCTGTTAACGGTACATTTTTAAATGTAGAAAAGGATCATTTTTGTAAATTAAAATAACATTCCATCAGTTTGGCCCCACAGTTTGCCAGTATTGACATGGTAAGGAGTGGCTTCAGTTCTCTTTTTCAAGAATTACAGAATACAACTTTTCCCTTGAGTCTGGTAAGCAAGGTAACCGTTGCTTAAACTCATCCTACTTCTGGTCTGGTATATCTGTTCCCAGGCAACGGTTGAATGCCATAATTGCAGCCACTTGAAAATGTAAAGAGATTAACATTTTAATTGGGGAAAAATATAGCACTTCTAGGAAGAGTGGGGTGACAGAGAGGATCCTCAACCCTCCATATCAGAGTTTCTCAACCTTTTTGATACCAGGGACCGGCTTGCTTTCTTCCATAATTGTGTCAGGGAGATCTTAAGGACCAGTGCCAATCCACGGATAGGTCATTGAAAAGCGCTGCTGTATATGCATCAACAACGACTCAGGATGAACAGAGATTACATATTCACATGATAGGAGGGTGCCACCCACCAAAAATCTATGCCACCAAACAAAACCCACCACTGAATACTAACTACAAACAAAGTACTCATACCTTTTCATTGAAGTGGATTTCTACAAATTTTCCAAAACGACTGCTATTGTTGTTGCGAACAGTCTTTGCATTTCCAAAGGCTTCTAAGAGTGGATTGGCTGTTTAAAAATAAGAGATTTCAAAATTTGATTCAAAGAAGACTAGCAAAAAAAACAAAAACAAGACTTCACATCACTTTACAGTTACGATAACTAATTACTCGAAGTAACTACTGAGGATGACATTTGAAAGTTGAATACGTCTTACCCCTTAGAAATAAAATTAACATGAAAAATAGCACTTTTTTTTCAGATTGTACTGAATCTATTGTGGAAGCAATTTGTAATACAAACTTTAAATATTTTACACCAGGTGCAATTCCTGAATCTGAATGATAAAATATTTGAAAAATGATTCAGCTAGTATTTTCCTAAAGAAAACTGGGTAAACAACCATAAACAAAATATAAAATATGATGGACAATTTGAGCTCCAGGTGGATTGCCCCAAAATTCAACTAATTTTCCCATCTATTCCTCAGGCAAAAGCATGAATAAGTACATTATGAGGTGAACACTATGCACAGTTACATTAATAAGGGGGGAACCAAGAGCTGTTCTCTAAGAAAACCCAGCATCTATCCCAACAACATTTAATTTTAAGGACTTAAAACTGCTGTTAGAATGGTGCATACTGACACCTGGAATGCCTGCAGATACACAATGAAAGACAGTGCTGACTTTGGAGAAAAGACTTGGAGGGTGCCTCCTATCACTGAAGTCCACCAAGCAGGTGGCCACATTCTGCAGTAGCTGTAGCTCCCAGTCCTCAATAATAGCTCCATCCAGAATGCATCACAATAATTCAGTGCATACATATTGAACATGCACCATTTAAGCACAGTTTAAAATTTATCCAGCTGTGCAGCACAGTGCTTCTAAAAAACATAATTTTGCTAGCTAGCAAAAGCAGCAGTAGCAGGCTTAGCAAAACTGTTTCCACATTTTGTCTATCAGAAATCATAGAAAACTATATTTAAGGAACTGCTGACAACCTACAGTGACAGACTGACAATATCCTGAAGAAACCTTATGGAGTTGAGATAAAGTTTACTGAATTAAGGTTTATTGAATTAGGTTAATACCTTTGGGGTACATTGTTTTAAAATGTAAATGTGTATGTATTATTGTGGCTTTGTATGTACCTTCTCTAGCAGGAGGGGGATGGTAACGTACTTTCTCTGTTATCAGCAGAAGCCACCCTCTCGGAGAGGCATGCATAAAGTTCAAACTGGATTCTCCAGGGACCAATAAAGAGAGGATTTTTGGATAAGTAGCCTGGTTTTAAACTGGCTCAGGGCCTTCTTCTTGATCCATGCAGGGTCCAATCCTTAGGGCAGGTTTGGAAGGACTGGTCCTACTGAAGCCTCTGAAGATTATGTGCTTGTTCTAAGCTGAAACTGTGACAAATTTATAACTACAAGGAACCACTTTGGGTGGGAATTGGAAATATCCCTGCCAGAATCCATGTTAGGGTTGCGATTAACCCTGGTAAGCTTATTAGCATGCCGGCAGGGTTTTTTTTATTGTTTTTAATGTTTTCTCTGTAACACTTTTATCTTAGGAGTAAAATAGGCTTACATAGAAAGAACTGTGTGGTAACTTATAATTGTTGACAATCAGTCTTATCAGTCTCTGAAGAGAAAGCAAGCAGGTGTGCTCAGGCAGCCAGGATCTGCTGGGAATAACACAGTGAAGGCAGGGAACAGTGGAGACTGGAAATTCCCCAGTCAGAAAGGGTGACATATGGTTCTCCACTCAAAAAGGCAATGGCTGGGGAGCTGGAAGCCTGGGTGCCCTGGCTGGGCCGCTGAGAGGAAATACAGGTGTAGTTGCCCTGAACTGTGATACATGCCTTCACCTTAAAATTGAACTCCATTAAAACTAAAGCAATTCAGTAAGAACTGTTCCCCAGATTTAAAGCCTATTGAAATTATCTACAAATCTGATGCTACTAACATTAAAAGGTTATCAATAGGAAATCCACAATAGTAAGATAAATTAAGGATGATAAAGTGTCAGTCCTTCCTTGGAATTTTGTTTTTTGTTATTCAAAATTACAAACTGATGGTTAAACTTCTTAATTTGGCTTTCTTAACAGTTGTTATAAACAAAAAAATAGTCTTTCAAGTTTATGAGATTTGAAAATCTGGGCTTCAAAGCTGCTACCTTAATAATAAATACTTATTGAAGAACTGTTAAAAATAGCTTAAGTAATATTTACAGAAATGTGGATTATTGAATAAAAAGGTGACCAGAAGTTTTTCAGATCAGTTACAGGTTCTCCTAACAATACAGCTGTTGTGAGCATGCTTGTTAAGAAGGTGTTTACAATTATTTCACAGCTTTTTCCAAGAATACCTACAGGTACCAATCAACATTATGGAATGCAGCTTCAGGCATTATGTCCAACTGTCAGTCACTTTCTGAGATCCTACGGCACATAAGGTGGATTTGGATGTTTATATACCCAGCTGAAATTCAGCAATATCATGCTTATTATACCATATCTACAAAAACAAAAAATGAAAGCCTGCTCTATTTCTCTGAACAAGATATAATGGCTAGAAGTTGAAGCTAGATAAATTTAGACTAGAAATAAGGTGTAAATTTTTAACAGTGAGGATTATTAACCATTGGAACAACTTAATAAGGATTGTGGTAGATTCTTCTTCATTAGAAATTTGTAAATCAAAATCGGATATTTTTCTAAAAGATATACTCTAATTCAGGGAAGTCTTGTGGCATAATTACGCAGACTAGATAATCACATTGGTTCCCCTTCTGGCCTTATAATGTATTAATATGACAAATTTAAATCCAATAAAGATGACATGGAAGTAGTATTCAGGATGAGTTACTTTATGACATATACAAATTAACATGGCAGAAAGATTAATTGGAGAAACCTTATTCTTGAAAATTGGTTCTGTGTTTCCTCCCAATTTTGAGCAAAACAAAACAAAACACGCCATTCCACTAAAAGCCACTGTTGTCAATGATGATCTAACTGCCCCTACACGTATGAAACCAAATAAGGCCCCACAAGTTTAATGTCATGCACTTGCTTATGCATTTTCAGGACTGTCTCAAAGAGAATTATTATTATGTGCTCAACATCTACACTAAATAAAACAGAAGAAAATCCCAATCAAATATCTTTGCAAATTAGATGGATCGGAGCAGGCCATTGACCTTTTATGCCCAAATTGGTTTGATGACATTTCAATTCTAGATTTTGTTGTTGTTGTTGAACATTTTAAATTTGAACAATTTGACCTCTGTTCGCTTTAATAAAATACAATACCTTCTACTATTCTATCATCAATATCTTGACCAGTACCATAGGATTCAGTCAAATACCTGTAGAAGAAGAATAAAAAAAAACAATTTCCATCTCTTTTTTACTCCCAAGTAACGCTGCCTCAGTCTAATTAAGGAAATTGTTAAATATCTGTATTATATGTTGGCCATTTACACAGAGGGGAACGTATCTGAACATTTTAAATGGAAGATTATTGTACAAGTTCTCTGTGCATATGCATTTAAACAAGTTAAAACACTCTTCTTTTGTAAAAGGAACATACGTATTTTTGTTGGCTTTAAATGTGGTTTTTGGTATTTCTGACTTCATTTTTACAAATCTTTTCATATCTCTATGCGTATATCAATATTTATAGAAGTGTTTTTTTTAAATCAATCTGACCAGTATATTATCGTGCCATCTGTAGGTATTTGTTAAACTTTTATACAACACTTTTTATCTTAGAGACTAACCAATTTATTTGAGCATAGCTCACGAAAGCTTATGATCAAATAAATTGGTTAGTCTCTAAGGTGCCACAAGTACTCTTTTTCTTTTTGCGAATACAGACTAACACGGCTGTTACTCTGAAACCTGTCACTTTTTATCTATACATCAAGAATTAAAGATATTCACACATATACAGTCTAGTAGCCTATAAACAAAATTCTGTTTGGATTCCAGAGGAGCAAATTGCAGCTCCATAATTAGAACAGAGTTCAATTTTACCCTTAAAGAAGGAATTGAAAATGACTAATTTTACATGAAAAATAGTCTGCAATCAAACCGCTTACACTTGGTGAAAGTGTACAAGTAAATCCATTAATTAGTTTAGAGGTTAAAATTAAAAAATTTTAAATGGATCCTTTGAGAAATTTTGCCTCCACCATTAGACTTATTTGTACCAGTTACTTATCATAACAAGTCACAATGCAAACCCTTCAAACGTTCCACATAATTAAAACCCACTGAAATTTTGTAATCATTGGCTACATTTGAAGAATATTTTAAAAGGAGTAATGGTAATGTCCTCTTGCTCTGCTTCATAACAAGCTTGCTCTTTCACTAAAAGAATATTCTGTTTTAGAAAATTCTACAAACAACTCTTTTAATACAGTTGCCATCTCCTAATGTTCTCAATGGAAGCAAGGCCACATGGAGTCCTCAGTTAAGATACCCTCTTCCAAAACGCCCTCCATATCCCATTGCTTCTGGTAAGAGTGAAGCCAAATGGTCCTCAGGCTAGATGGTGGCCTCGTAAGCTGTCAAAAGGCAGAGAACAACACTGAGGAGCAGGTGATTTTGGGCCATCTTTTCTGGAGTTCAGAAGGGAAGGAAAACTGGGGCATCTGGATGCAATGAAATGTGAGATGCAGGAGGGAGGGGGAAATTAGGGGTGCATACAAGGGAATGTGGAAGAAAGGAGGCAGATGGAAAGTGAGACGTACACTCTGCATTACAGTACTCTGGCAAAGCAAATGATCTGATAAAGGAGGTTTTATTGAGCAGTATTCTCTAGCTGTGCTGTTCTAGCATGGCATAAAGCAGCCAGGGCATAACAGTGAATATAGTCATAACTGTTAAGATAAAATAAAAAATGATTTAAGGTTGATACTATGCATCTTCAAATCAGCAACAATATCATAACAGTGTCCTCAGTGTTTCTTGTTGAGTGTTCACATATGAACAAAAAAGAAATTCCCAATAAAACCGCAGGTTATGCTGTGGTTGAAGTAGAGCATACATATCAGTATAATTTTTAAGATAACTACTTTTACTCTAGACCAAGAGTTAGAAACCCAGGAAATTCACAGTTGAGGTTAACCTTAAAAGAAATACAAGCATGGTAAGGTACAGAAATGCACAGTTAGGACACAAACCATAATTCTGCCCCAGTGTGACACCATTAAGGAAAACAGTAGGAAAAAAAAATCTAGTATCTCTAAAACTCAGTTTTAGCTCATCTGGGCCCAAAACATAATCATATGGTTATTACATTATGTCACCATGGAGTAGAGCGAAGGTTGTTTGGGAACTCTGTCATTTTCATGTTTTATCACAAAAGCTACAGTTTTGGATTGAATATTTTTAGTAAATTTCATGGCAGAAGTGCATGGGGAAAAAAGTCCCACAGAAGGGTCACCAAATAACGTAGTTTACATGTTTAAGTAGTAAAATTAAGGTTTCACCCCAAAATATCATTTAATACATAACTGCAGTTGTTGTTGGTAGGGTATTTGGCTATAAGGGGAATAAAACAGTGGATTATATAGTGGGGATGTTGAAAGGTGAGGACCAGAACACGGGAGGAAGGTTGAAAAGCAACAGTTCCTACTGCAATCTGGTCACTGCACCACTGAGGTTTGGCCCATCAGCTCCCACATCTCCACCTAGGGAGGGTGGACAAACCAAACCCAAGTGGCACTGCAAGCACGTGTGCCAGGTTGCAATACCCAGCGTGAAGAGCTGGCCAGGCCGTGTCCCGCAGGACAGGAGCCACCGCTGCAGTGTGAGCTCATTACTGAAACTCATGATTACTATGAACACAGTGACCAAAATCATAGTCTTACTTATCATGTTTGCATTTCTTTTAAGTTTAACCTTAACAGTGAATTTCTGAAATCAACTGAGGGTTGGGAGCATTCAGCTGTCTTGCTGGATCATGCCTAAAACATATATTAACAACATTACAAGTGACTTTACAATTGATCTCTGAACATGATAAACTAATGTATCAATACAAAAGATTCCCACTGAATAATTTTCTGGTTACAAACCTCAGAACAAATTTTGTATTTTCTGTCTTGCCAGCTCCTGATTCTCCTGAAACTATGATGGACTGACTCATCTTGAGTACCTTCATGTCACGGAATGCTTTATCGGCTACAACAAAAATTACATGAAAGGACACAAAGTTGTTATGTTACCCTCCTACCATCAACTGCTAAATCAGAAGTAAATTATGATGTACATGACACCTAATTTAATCCCTTGGAGAATAAAAATCAAAACTCTACACATCTAAATTTCAGCATTACATCCTATGAATGTCCATTTCTGCTTATGTTACATTACAGTGGCCCACCCTCAAAGAATGAAGCCTTGTATCTTCAAAGAGGTTGTGACAGTAGACCAGACAACCTATGTATGACCCTTAACAACTTAACAAGAGGCATTTGTAGGCAGACAATTAACTTGTATGTGAATTTCAAAGAGATGTACTAGACTAGCAACTCCTTCACTTTTAGTAATAGAAATCAAGGGTAGATACTAAGTGTATTTGTCTGTGTTTACCTATATCCTGTTAGATGTTTAACAATGTAACCAAATTAGCTTGTAGATTATACATGTGTTAATTGCCTTAATTATGTATGTGACCTTGTCCAGATGTAAGAATCTGCAGGAAACTAATAATATTGTCTACATTGTCCCAACTTAACTATGTTATAATGTAGAATCAGCTAATTGCCTTATGTGAATGAGTGTAACTAGTTTACCTGTGTATGCACAGGCAATAGAAGATTAACTTCAAAGCAATGGTCCACAAGCGATCTGCATTGCTATTCTTCCTCCCCTGGGAAGGCCCTGCTGTGACAATTTCTGTGCAGAGGCTTGTCAACCTGCTAGAAGAGCTATAAAAGAGAAACCTCGGGCCTGATCCTGCCATCTCTAATCTGCTTAAACTTTGAATAGGGAAAGTATAAGTCGTAAGACGGAGATCTTCCAAATAATGATTTGGAATGCCCTGGAAAATGGTTGGAAAGACTAACAGACTTTACATCTAAGCTGCCTTTGGATTCTGATCTGTTGGGATGATTCCAGAAGACTTTTACAAGCCAGCAGTTTATTCCATCACTGCTGTGATTTTCAACTACAAACACTGGAAGTCACTTGTATGTACATTGATCTTTTAATCATTTATAACTCTCTTCTTTCTTTCATTAATAAATGTTAGATTTAGTTATTAAGGATTGGCTGACAGCGTGATATCTGAGTAAAATCTGAGATTCATATGGACCTGGGGATAATTGTCGGTTCCTTTGGAACTGGTGAACCTTACATATGGTGAAGCAGGTTTTCAATAACCTTTCACTATATTAGACTTGGTTGTCTAGATGGGAGCCAAGAGCTGGAATCCCTAAAGGCTCCTTGGTAACCAATGTGGTATTACAGAAGCTCTTTTGTTACTGCCCTGGTGAATCTAATTATAGAATAAACCACCAGTCTGGGGGAGTGTTTGCCCTATTTCTTGCAGTCTGCCCTGAGAGTGGCACTCTCAGTCTGGCCCATCCATGCAGCAGAGTCACAGAGGCATAGACCCACACAGTTATTGTTCCACAGGGGAACAAATGCAGGGCTAATACCAACTGAACTGAACTCTGGAGTTAATTTATTTATGGAATAGTGGAGGGTTGATTTTATAGCTATGAAGGTGTTTTATTAAGAAATTTTCACCTTCACATGACATTGTGACAAATTATATCCAGACACACTTACTCATTTTCATATTGTTTCAAACCCCCCACACTTTGTGGTTGTGCAAGAGATCCTGAAAAAGAACTTTAATGAAAATTATTTAAATACTGTTTGATCAAAACAAAAGAAGTGTATAGTTTTCATACTCTGTGAGAGAAAGTTAGCAGCACATCAAATTGATTCAGTTATGACTCATACCTGTTGTCTTTTTGAACAAGCTTCTATACACTATATTACTTTCATACTAAACATATAAAGAACTTAATATTCACAGTAACTGTTTTCTTTGTTTAAATCATTTAAAGGCATTTTAATGCCGAAGAGGGAAAATGTATAAGGAGGAACAATCCACACCAGCAACATGCTGAAGTAGACAGGAAATGAGCTTCAATACTACTTACTGGCAAGGACCAAAATTTTCAGAATGTGGATCATGTCACAACAGAGGACATCGCTTTGATTGCATTGTATATTAAACTAGATATAATCAACAGTCTAAGCATTTTTGTTGGGAGGTAAATAGATTATTATTATTATTATTATTAAATACAGAAGCAGTATATCAAAGGTGAGAAGATTTTTCATTTTAGTACAGATTTATCTTATTTAAACATGATTTAAAAATAGATGCTTTATATATATATATATATATATATATATATATATATATATTGTGTGTGTGTTATTTAACATGTGATTGCAAGATGAAGTGGGGAAAAAGTATATTTTACAGGAGAAAGGCATAAATGGTGGACATACCTATTGCGTAGACATGTGGTGGTAATGTCCCAAGGGATTTACCCTGGTACTTCTTAATAGTCTCCAAAGAATAAAGTTTAGGAATGTCAAAATATGGGTTCACTGCAATAAGAATGTTGGCTACATAGGTCTGTGAAGAAAAAAAAATGCATAGTAAACCACTAGCAAGTATTCAACTAACTTGTTAAAAGCAACTCCGAATTGCTATTAAAGACAACAGAAACCTATCTCAGAGTTTGGAGCAATGAAATTAGACTGGGGACACAATCAAATATTGCCAGAAAAGTCTCATAATTTGGGATTATATACAACTAATGCTGACACCATACAACAGGTACAAATAGGTAATGCACTCTTGGAGTTGCTGTATTTCTTAAGGTTTCAGAGTAGCAGCCGTGTTAGTCTGTATTCACAAAAAGAAAAGGAGTACTTGTGGCACCTTAGAGACTAACCAATTTATTTGAGCATAAGCTTTCGTGAGCTACAGCTCACTTCATCGGCTGCATTAACAGTCTTTAAAAGACATCTCAGAAGAAAGCAAAAATTCCCAAAGCACTTTCTAAAAAAAACCTCATACCCGGTATAACTGTGTCCTAAACAACATTCTACCCACCTGTAAAACATATTCTAACCCATAAAGATGTGTATAACTTGTCAATGAGCACATGAAGGCTGCTGTGAATCTACACAGCCACTGTATATCAATGTATCTCATTGGTCTTGGATGTATTGAACATCAACATAAATCCATATTCTACTGGAATAAAATTCCATAGATACACAGAAAAACATTATGCAACAACTAAATACATAATATAGATAGTCTATCAAGCTAGAAAACAATTTGGTGTGAGACAACTTTATATTCACTTTTTTAAAAAGTTTAAATACTTAAACAGCAAAGGTAGCAGATCATACTATCCCGCATAGCGATATAGTGCTATTCTTCTGATGCACAGTTACAGCCAGACTAGATAGTCACAATTCCAGGGGTAGAGTGGGGAAGAATGAAGATTCCCTGCCTCACAGAGGAGTTATGTGGATAAATTCTTGAATGTGTGTGAGGTGCTCAGATACTAGTGATGATGACCAGATTACATAAATGAATAGTTAGATGCCTGAGGATGAGACAAGAGATACTCTTGTACAAAAAAGACCCTAAAAAAGCCAGATGAAGAAGTGATTCAGGCTAACTGTTTTCATTTGCTGTTCTTCAGCTGAGAATACTGGAAAACCCCAAGAAGGGGGTTGGATATGGGCCACTAACCCAGGGTGCATGTTCTGTGTTGAAATGGGGAGAGGACTACACCTGTTCACAGAAAGCTTATTTCAGCTACTTCTGTTCTCACTATTTCTTTGAAGAAAATTGTATGAGTAAAGATGTTCAAGAGTCATCAATACTAATATTAACACTCCTCTAGGTAGCTAGATAAATTACACACCACTGATTCTGAAAACAACATACAAATAAATCTTGTTTACTCCAATTATATTTGAAGTTACCAGGGAAAACTAGTTATGACAAAAATTGAACCAAATTTTATACAAAATAGATTCTGGGAAACACATAGGTAGCATTTATTTAAAACAGTGAAGCTAGATTCCTAAGCTGAAACACTTTCACTTTCGTCTTTTCTGCTTTAGATATCTGTTTTGTGTATTTTGGGTTTGGTTTTTGTTTTGTTTTTAACTGCAGTCAAATAATTGACACTGCCAGCATGGTTTCTAAAGCTGATGACTGGTATTCTTGATTCTGTAAATAATTCATAGCTGTATAATGTTCAGCAACAACAACTGAAAATGGGTGAACACAATTTTGGATAGGAAAGCTTAGGTCTAAATAAATACATTTGAGTACAACTGATTTTTAATGCAAATGTTGCCTAGCTCTACCATCTCAATGCCGATTTCTTTTTTTAAAAAAAGGTGACGACAAATAATTTTATATAACTACATGTCAGTAACTGGATTTCCCCCCCCTCTAAACTTCTTGCATCTCTTCTATTTCACAGCTGTCATTGCCAGGGCAGATGGCAAGGACTAAATGTAATTTAGTCAGAATTCATTAAGTATAATTAGGCAATTTGATAGCAATATAAAAGATTAAGATGGTCATCTGAGCTAGAAAGTGTCAAAGGAGGCACCTGTTTGCTTCGTTCAAAAATAATGAAGAAAAAAGAGCCATCTTTGGTAACAGCAGACCTACTGGCAAAGTAATATACCTAAAGGAATGCAATTTGCTACCATGTAATAAAATAATGAATTAAACAACATACAGAAAGTCCAAATTACCTGATTAACTGACTACTTTTACCCATCTGAATCAGGTGGCACACCAGACTTTCCTTATAAAAAATCCTAACATTCATAAATGCTACCAATTATGCTTGGGCATTTAAACCCCTTTCTGCTATAAAACAAATATTACATAATAAACAGTACAATTACATTTATTTGGCATATTGTACAAGCTAATACACTATGGAATACTTACATAAATTCTGTCTTTACCGTACCGCACTTTGATATTGTGAAGGAGTGTAGCTTCATTTAAGTACATTAGTGAACCTGCAATTTAAAAACCCATACAGTTATTTTGACAAAATAACCATCTTAGTGTATGATCACTGAACTGAAATTCAGCATTAAGAAGAATTCTGCTTCCCCTCCTCTTTTCTGGCCCATAAGTAGTTTAATCCTGCTGATTTCTTCAAAACCTTTTAAAGGGACACTATCAACTTAAAAACCAAATTTATAGTTCTGTCTGGAAAATGTCTACCTACGTTTACTGTGACAACAGTAAAAAAAGACATCAAATAATATTATTTTCTTCTAACATTTAACAAAGAACATTAGAGCATGGAAGTGCCAATCTCTGATTTCACGCCATCAATGATAGCAGCCCCAAACTCCCTCAATAGCTTTTCCCATCAGCACATTCATGCTTTCCTCCATACTGCCACTTACATACGACAACAAACTTCTTGTAAAAATCCATAAAGGCACCAACTTCTCCTCCTTCAAATCTTTCTCTGCCTTTGTACATACAGAAAAATGCCATCTAACAGCTAGGTAGTTGCAATTGCTAATTCTCAGCATATCCCAGGGGTGATTTTCAAATGTTCACAACTTGGTCAAATCAGGGTGTATTTTCATGATGAGAACAAAAAGCATCCCTCTGATACCCGGACAATTGTCTTGGCCATATATAAAATCCCTGCTCCAAACTCTGGAGGTGTAGGCAAAGAAACTATTAGAAAAAAAAATTAATGTAAACAAAACTACCTATTTTCCTTAACCTCATTGCTGAAAATAGGCAAACCAATTTTCCTGAAAAACTTTAAAAAAACCCGTCTTGAGACAGAAAGCCAGCATAGAAAGTTTCACACTGAATGGTTAACGTTTGGCAAAGCTATAAAGAACTGAAAACAGGGCTAACAATGGAAAGTGTTAGGCAATCTTAATTCTAGGGCATCACTACCAGCTCCATCTATGTCAACAGCAGCATTATCCCTAACGCTACTCTGTGAACATCTCTTATGTAGAGCTTCCTCAACCTAGGAACTCCCTCTACTTCCTCTATTCATTGTCTCTTTAGTTTCCGGTTAGAATTTCAAACACAAAACACACACATCCTTACTCTTCTGTTTCAAACACCACCTCAGACTGCTAAACTTTAAACAATCAGCAACACAAAATCATCTCTATTATTTCAGTTGGTTTCCTTTGTGCGTTTGACAGTACTTTATTTAGAGTCAAGTTTCACTGTTTTCTTGATGGTCAGTTGTACTTTCTGTCTCATGAGCTCTCTAACAACTCTACTGATGCATTATGTGCAAGTGCTCACCACACCCCACAAGACTACACTGACCCACAAAATGGAAGCAAGTGACCACTGTTTCTGAATTTGGGCCAGGAAGGGCTCTTTTCCCAGGATTCCTGCACAGAAAACCATGTTTTTTCTTCCTCAACTTCCTGAGACTCAAATGACTCATTCTATTTCCAAACACCAGAAACAAAAAGCTTAGTATAAAATGGTACAAGACCCATTACCGATCAGGACCCTCTCAAGCCTTATCTTTATACACAGTTACTCAACATCCCTCTGCAACAAAACCATCCAGTTCTTATTGCTGAAGGTCAGCCTTCCAAGCTACTTCAATACACAAGGACATCATAGATACCCTTTGGAAACCCTGAAGCCAGGCTGGCAACTGGTAACCTCCTCTTCATCCTTCTTCTGCCACAATCAGCAGCCACAGTCCAACAGACCTTAGCAGTGGACAATGTGAGCTTGGCAACAGCAGCGGAGCCCTGTCTGCCAATGCCATTCACTCCCTTCAGCAGTGAAAAATGAATCTGCCTCCTTCCCAAATGTGCCAGACCAGCTTGCAGCAGAAGCAGATTCCCATGGCCGCCCTTTCATGTGTACAGCTCCAGCAAGAAGCAGCGCTTCCCTTTCTGGAACCTATCTAAGCGTAACTTGATTTCACATGGTCAGACTCCATCATATATCTCCAAATAGGCCTTGAACACGTGGACTGCTTAGGGAGGGCATCTTTCGCTATGGGAGGATATGAATAGATACTAGCAGAAGGAAAACTCCTTTCCTACACATCTAAGTCTTCTAAGGTAAGGTCAATGAAGGAAATACTTAGGCTTTATCCTGAGCAGAAGCTCGCTCTGGCCTGCAAATCCCTCAAATTGTTCCTCATCTTATTGCTCATACTAATTTCTCTCCTCCTGAGATCACCACCTGAGGGGTTCTTACTGAACTGGACAATCAGGTACTTAAATTAGATATTTATTTCTCATCCATATGTTCCATCCTACCAAACTCTTTATCCTTTTCCCCTCCAGGGGGATTATACTTGGATGGGGAGAGAAAAATCAGCCAAATAAACAACTTTTTTCTACACTCATGGTGAAGTGTCTTCCTCTTCTGATTTCTCCCAGGAGTATAATTCAGATTCTAACCTTGTGGGACAAGTTAATTTCTTGAGTATGTGGAAATTTATAACCCCCTGACTATGAAAGGAGAGACCCCTCAAAATGAAAGAAAGTATAGTGGGAAACAATCTTCTCCTATTTCTGCATCTTTACAATATACTGCTAAGTCAGAAAAAGTTCTTTGAAGGGAAGAGAGCAAGCTTAGGATCTTTATAAAATTGTGGCTAAGGATAAAGGATTTTGTTTTGTCCCTAAAATGAATTAAAATCTCTTTTCCCATCAAAGGGTTGTTGTTCCAGTTCAAGGGGTTATTATTCTTAAATTTTGTTTATGAGAAGGTCATGTGATACAGTAACAAAAGCCTTACTGAAGTCCTCCACAAGTTCTCAAAGATAATAACTAATGACTCAGAGATCTCTTCAGATAGTTTCTTTCATCAGGCCCTGCCAACCTGAAGACATCTAACCTGTCTAAGTAATTCTTAACTTACCCTATTTTAGACTCAGATCCTACCCCATTAAACTGATGTCCTCTATGTTAGTCACCCAGTCATTGCTAACTTTTTTGCTGAAAACTGAAACACAAAATGCATTTAACAGTTTGGCCATTGCTGTGTTTTCTATTATTGTTTTTCCCTCCTCATTCAGTAATGGGCCTACCCAGTCCCTGGACTTCCTCTTGCTTCCCATGTATTTGTAAATTGTTTTCTTGTTACCCTTTATATTTCTACCTAATTTAATCTCATTTTGTGCCTTGGCCCGTCTAATTTCATGCTTGTTGTGTTTTTTTATGTTCATCCTTTGTAATTTGACCTAGTTTCCACTTCTTGTATGACTCTTTTTCGAGTTTCAGGTCATTGAAAATTTCTTGGTTAAGCCAGGTTGGCCTTTTACCATATTTCCTATCTTTCCTACGCATTGGGATAGTTTGCTTTTGTGCCTTTATTGTCTCTTTTAAAAAACTGCAAACTCTCCTGAGCTCTTTTTTCCCTTAGACTTGCTTCCCATTGGATCTTACCTACCAATTACCTGACTTTGCTAAAGTCTGCCTTCTTGAAGTCCATTGTCTCTATTCTGCTGTTTTCCTCCTATCATTCCTGAGAATCATGAACTCTATCCTTTCATGTTCACTTTCACTCAAGTTCCTCCCTGTTTGTCCACATCAAATCCAGAATAGCCTTTTTGCTAGTCACTTTCTCCGTTTTCTGTAATAAAAAGTTGTCACTAATGCATTCCAAGAACTTGTTGGATAATCTGTGTCATGCTGTATTATTTTCCCAACAGATGTCCAGGTAGTTGAAGTCCCCCATCACCATCAAGTCCTCTGTTTTGGAAGATTTTGTTAAGTTGTTTTAAAAAGGTGTCATCCACCTCCCCTTCCTGGTTAGGTGGTCTATTATAGAACCCTACAATACCCTCATTTTTTACTGCTTCTATCCTTAACAGAGACTTTCAACAAGTCTGCCTCCCACTGCTATCTCAACATGGATGCTTCCTCTTTCTCCTCCACACTGCCTGGGCACAAGCAGGGAGGCACTGAAGGCACAGGAGAGACAATCAGCTCCCAACATTCATGAGAAGAAATTTTAGGGAAAGTACTGCTCATCCCTTGCAGTCCAGATAGCTCACTTGCTCTGTGGAGATAGCTCAATGTGCAGTCCAGGCAACGGCTAGGAGATGTGTAGAGATGGAGCATGCTCACTGCAGATGGAATCTTTGGAGAATTTAGTTGCCAAACTCCAACAAGTCTCCACTGAGTATACAAGAGGCCACTATGTCAATGTGGGCAGCCACAAACCATGACACACATTGTTGAGGACTGCAAAATGACTCAACTTCCTAGAGGTCTTCATGCCTTGAACATTGTTGATAAGAACGCTATGGCTTGGCTTGACCAGATTGCATATGCCAAATAAAATAAACAACTAAATAAATATGAGAATTTATATTTAGATGCTTATAACCCAACCAAAATGGGGCGGATTTTCACAGAGATGGTAAAATGCACATCCCTGATACCACGGGGTAACCCCCTTACAAAACATCAAGTTCCTGCTCCAAAAAACTGAGGTGGTAGAGCATCTCAGTGAAATGGCAGTGAACAATTTTTTTAAAAACACAAGCAAAGTATTTTTCCCTAGCCTTGTTCTCAGAAACTGCTCAATTATTTATTTGATACTTTAAAATCAATCAATAAATAAAAATAAGCCTGAGACAGACACCCAGCACGGAAAATTTCAGCCCAAATAGTTAAGAGTTGGGTAAAATTATAAGCAACTGAAAAGACAACCTTCTAACAGAAAATGTTAGCTACCAGTGCTGCCTATAATGACCCTATACTGTGCACGATATCACAAGTTTCAAATCTTGTTTTCCTCATTGTTGCAGAGTGGCTACATATCTAGCTTCAGTCACAGGAAGTAGATGCTATTGCTTTCAACGGGACTTGTGGTCCTAAGTCATGTAGTCTTTTTGAAAATCTCACCCTCTATGTATTTTATATTAAGAACAGCAGAAGCTAGTTTTGGTGACCATGTAAAAGGCAATCTTAAACGTTCAGGCCAATGGTCCCTGGGAAGCAAAATTTAAAAAGACAACTTCTTCAGGTTTTCTTTTTTTCCCCAGGAAATAAGCCACACTGCAGACAGATGAGATTGCATAAGGCAACAACAAAATTCTCGCCACTGCTGCCAGTTTAAAGGAGGAGGAAAAGTACAGAAGCATACAACAGCCTTAACATTTTGGGTATACAGCATCCCTCTTCCATTACTACCCCCAAACTTGAGTTCTGTCTGACAAAACAGGTAGTTTTTCAACACAGATCAAAAGATTGAATCAAGCCCTGCACTGCTGCATGTAGCTCTGTCCATTAAACAGAAGAATTGTGTCACTACTGTACTATGACGCACATGTGATTTAACACATGTAAATCAAATTGACAAGAGTTTTGTTACAGTTTTATAAGAGTACTGCAGCTCACACACGGGAATGAAACATTCTGCTTTTGCATGCCTACTTGAGAATTGAGAACAGCAATATATGTAAGGTACAATTACCTCTTAAAATTGGTTTAGACATAGGATATATTAATGCAGGGGTCTCAAACACATGGCCCGTGGGGTTATTTCCTGCGGCCCGCCAAGCGCCCTGTGCCGCCCCCCCCACACCCTCCCAGAGTTATTTCCTGTGGGCCACCAAGCTCCCCTCCCCCCCACATTCCTCCTCCCCCCAGCGCGCTGCAGCCCCGCTCCTCTGCCTACCTCCAGGCACTTAGCGCTTTCCAGGAAGGAGCGGGGAGCCACGTGCTCAGGGGAGGAGGTGGAGAAGAGGGAGGGCAGGGGTGGGGATTTGGGGAAGGGGTTGGAATAGGGGCAGGGAGGGGGCGGAGTTGGGGTGGGGACTTTGGGGAAGGGGTTGGAAGAGGCGGGCCTCATGGAAGAGGTGGAGTGGGGGCGGGGTCAGAGGCAGAGGGTGTCAGTGATGCGGCCCTCGGGCCTATGTACAAGTCCTCATGTGGCCCTCCTGGTGATTCGAGTTTGAGATCCCTGCATTAAATGGATCTTTATTGCTATAAATATTATGTGCAACTTCAAGCAAACAAACAAAGAAAAGTAGAGATCTGGTTACAAAACAAATGGATCCTTGCTATTATACATACACACACACACACATTTTAAAATACAGTACTTACAATTATCCTCCACATCCTTTTTACTGTCCTCTTCTGCAGGAAACACTTGGTTGATAACAGCCAGAAAAGTCTGTCAGATAAAAACATTGATATTTTCAGAATTTAAACTGCAGAATGGGAAAGCAGCTCTAAGATATGGTGAGCTATGTTTTAAATAAGTGTATTATTTGAGTTAAGAAAAAGTGAAAATTTGCCATTTCCATATTTTACTGTGGCAGGTTTTAGTGTGTTCACCCAACCACCGCAACAATGTACTTCTACTGCAGTTGCTCCTAAGGACACTGATCAAAGATTTGGGCCTCATCATAATCGGTATCATACAAACAAAGATATATCCCGATCAAGAGCATTTACCATTCTCGGATTTAGACAAATGGAGGGATGCTAATGGTAAAGAAAGCAATCGTAGTCTCAACTGCATTACTGCTACTAATACTTAGGGATCTATGGATGAAAAATGCTAAGTGCTTTAAAGGTAAGCACTATCCCCACATATTTAGATGCATCAGTGATGGGCATTACAGAAAACAGTAACACAGTTATATGTATTTTATTCAAAGGAAACAGACTCAAAAAGAATTGGACTTATTCAGAGTTATACAGCAAGTCAATAGCAGCTCCAGGAATAAGATCCAAGTCTCCCGATTCCTAGCATAGTACCCTCAAGCATGCTTTAGTACTCCTAACCCATTTAAACACATTCCCATTGTAAAATATACTACATTAGCTATATAAATAGTAAAACACAGTATATTCCCAAACACTGACTTCTGATTTTACAAGCACTTCCTTTAATCCTGTATTTCAGTTACAAAAGAAAACCACTTAGCCAGTGTTCATCACTTACTGGAACGGAAAGCAAACTTGTCTCTTTAATACTCCAGAAACTGTAATTTATATTTTTTTAAAGGAAAGAGAAACATGCAAGAATAGATCTATCGGAGTGTCCACAGTGTACAAACATCTATTGCATTTTTCAACAAATGACACACTTTTGTTCAGACATTTTATCTGGGTCTATACAGCATGCACAGGTTATTTACATTAGAGAATTGTAGCTATCTATGAATGAACCTTGTTGTATCAATTAATGTTACAGCTGCTATGCTGTAGCAGCTGCTGTGAACCTTGTTGTATCAATTAATGTTACAGCTGCTATGCTGCTACAAAGCTAATTTCCATGAGGGGATGGGGATTCAGGCAGTGAGATTCGTCTACTTTATCTAAAATGGCAAAAAAGACAAGCAACAAGATCTTTGTCTATCAGAAGTAATGATCTTAACATTTTAAGCAAGTTTGTCTATTTAAAACTTTGTTCAGTGAGACACCCTCATGATAAACATCATGTTTTCTGTACCAGTTTAAGACACCCTCTTACTTCAGTACAATAGAAACAATACAGTGTAGGTCACACAATCTAAAATTGCACACAGTGTTAAGCAGCCCCTTTTGAAGTGCCAGGTTTCTTAAACTGAAGCATTAAAGCGTCTATAAACTAAGTTTCAGAGTAACAGCCGTGTTAGTCTGTATTCGCAAAAAGAAAAGGAGTACTTGTGGCACCTTAGCGACTAACCAATTTATTTGAGCATAAGCTTTCGTGAGCTACAGCTCACTTGAGCTGTAGCTCACAAAAGCTTATGCTCAAATAAATTGGTTAGTCGCTAAGGTGCCACAAGTACTCCTTTTCTTTTTATAAACTAAGTGTTGCCAGTTGGAAAATAGTAAAAAAGCTTCCATGATTTCCTTCCCTGGTATAGAGACTCTTCATGGGTTATACACTCCTTGTCCTGCCACTCCCTTTTTTTCCCTCCTATCTCTCATTAGTGTTATGTGCTAAAACATTCTAAAGAAGGGGCTACACATTGCCTTGGAGATGGTCAGAATCTAGATTAGCCAGACCTCCTTGGGAAATCTATATAGTTGCTAGATACAAATGTTGTTCAGTGAAGCATGTTGCAGCCATAGAGAGCCCTTTCATAGGCAACACATGGCCAGGGGGAGGAATATACAAGATCAACTGCCTCCTCCCCCAGATTTCTGCTTGGTCTGCTGCAGGAGGAGGGACGGAAAAGGGTTCCCCCTGCAGCACGCTCAGCCCCTGTCCCTGGCAGCTGGGCCAGGAGCAGAAGGGGCAAGACCAGTCACTTCTCATGCAGACCACTCTGGGTCGCTGCTCTGTGCAGTCCAGCAGCTGCCTGAGAGAGCCTGGCTGAGGTGGCAGCAGCAGGCTAACCCCCTCCCAGACCCGGATGCTGGGGACAGGGGCCGAGTGAGCTGGAGTCCCCTCTTTCTCCCGGCATGTTTCCTTTCAGCCTGCTTGAATCTTGGGGGCAAAACCAGCCCTGTCAGTCACTGGTAGCAGAGAACTACTCAGCCTCCTGAAATTCTCCTCAATTGAAAACTTTCACAGTCAGAAAAAATTGAAATCTACATTCCTAAATTACTGATTATGTTAAATATACTTTGAAGGAAAAGCACAACAATTTCTCTTATTGAGAGCATTGTAAATCCCACATAACAAAAAACAAAACAAAACAAAAACAAAAACCACAAGTGTCAATTTCCATCTCTAATCTGGATGATCTATTTGTCTCCAGGGTAGGACAGATCTGAGCACTTAATTACCCAAAGAAAGGAAGTTTTCAGGAAAGCATGAATACAGTTTCCTGTTTCTCTTCATGCTAAGGTCCACAAATCTATTAAAATGGAGCTTTCATAGCTTTGTGCCTCCAGGATGGGAAGCACGATCATCCTTTAAATGTGGAAAACCAAAACAAGGACATGCATCTGACAAAGTGGATATTCACCCCTGAAAGCTTATGCTCCAATACATCTGGTAGTCTGTAAAGTGCCACAGGACTCTTTGCCGCTTTTACAGATCCAGACTAACATGGCTACCCCTCTGATACAAAACAAGGTAAACAAATACCTCCTCCACCAAACCATGTGCACTAAGGCACGGATAAGAATTCTGCCAAAAAAAGGAAATTCGCTAGGACTGAATGACCAATATGCAGAATTTGGTGAACTTCTGCTTTGTTGGCCATCTAGCAGGTTTCTACATTAGAGATATGAAAACACTGCCCTCAGATTTTCAGCTCCTAAGTGCTGGACTATGATACTTAACCAAAGAAGCTTAAGTCTTGAATGTACTTAGGAAATGAATGCTGTGACAATTTTGAGGACTGAATTAAAAGTATAATATTGGGTCCTGTTAGAGGAAGCTTCCAACTTTAAATGAAAAAAACAAAAGCAAAAACGTGTCTGATTGGAGATAGTAGCAATTAGGAGTCCTACTCTAATGGATAGGAAGTGTAACATCACCTCCTGCAGAGAGGTTCATTCTGGGTAGTGCTCTAAGGAGCAGAATGAGGTTCCAAGGCCATGCTCTATGACCTCGTAGGGCTGGAATAAAAGCAATGCCCTAAGGAAGCATTTAACGTTGAGATTTGTATAAAACTTCCTTTTCATTAACATTTTAAGAACATTAGGCTACAGAGCCTTGACCTTTTTGCTTCAACATTCATACACCCACAACAAAGCCTTCCAGTAAGAACTCAAGGTTGCATGTCACTGGTATATCATTATAATTAAATATGGACTTTGCACCAGGCAGTAGAATAAGCTGTATTTGTTGCCTCCTCCTTTGGGGTCCCTGAAAGCAATAATCACTTAATTCAAGTATTTATTGTCACCAAGTTTGGTCTCTGATGGACTACCAGTCTTGCATTAGCTCACCTCCTCTGTATGACAGAGGCATCCAAGGAGCCAACACTAGATTATAGCTCTTGGGCTTGATTAATCTCTTTATCCAGAAAGATCTAAATAGGTATCACTGCTGCTCCCTCACCCCTCTTTTGTAATGTCCTGAGGAGCTCTGGGAAAAGTGGGAAGATATATGTACTAGGGAGCTAGACCAGGTTTGTAAGATGCCACTCACCACCCCAAATCCAAGTTCCTGACAGAGAGGCTGTAGAGCACTTTATTTACTATTTCCATATGCAAAAAGGGCAGTCAGAAGCCCACCAAACTGACCTGCAATGAGCAATGCATTTCGGAGAGCACCAGTCACTCTGCAAATCTGATTTTGCCCAATAAACTTTGGTGTTAATCTCCCCATTGATAGGCAGTGAAATGGTGTGGGGAAGACTGTCTGGTCCAGTTATGAATTCCATTTCGTTTTATGAATTCTATTGGTAATTGTAACAGTCACATGGATTATTATATCAGCCATTTTGTAGTAGGAACTTGACATGTAGTGAGGAAGCTGTCTGGAAAGCCATAACAGAACCCTCAAAGGCCATCAGCATTGAATGGCTCTCCCGTTGGGATACAGTGGAATTGCTACTACCAGGGCCATTGCCTCTGAATGGCCTCTGCAGAGGAGTCTGTCTTGGGAGTAGAGAGCAGGAAACCCCCTGTTCAAAGCACATGGCTGTGAGAACTGGGCTTTTTCCCCCATAACTAAAGAAAGAAAGTCCATTTTCCAAGGGGTGGGTGTCATGACCAGAACTGGTCTGTTATCCATGGAAGGAGCTATGGACTGAGGCCTCAATGAATCATTGTGTTCTAGCTGATGGATGCTGTGCTGTCTCCATCTGTTACACATACCCTGAACTGAACTGGGAAGATGTGTAAAACAGAAACAAAACCAAAACCATGATTCTCTGCATTCACCAGTTGTAAGAGCAGAAAATACAGATCTGCCAATGGATGAAGTAGCAATACAGAAGGGATACAGAGAATTACTGGATAGGTATCATATGAACTCTGGATCACTGAAGCATGCCTGTGTATCAGACCAGAAATCCCAACAGGAACCAACAGGAATTAGATTTGCGTCTCTTTGACACCACTTTCTATTATGGCCATCTTCATCTTCTGTTAACATTCTTCTGAGATAAGATCTTTTACCTGATAGATTCATTCTCAGTTCAGGCTTATGACTGGCTTCCCTGGCACCATATACTTGTGTTTGCCCTGAATCAAAGATACTCCAGGAACCACATCACTCCATGTTTCAGAGAAGCAGCCATGTTAGACTATATTCACAAAAAGAAAAGGAGGACTTGTGGCACCTTAGAGACTAACAAATTTATTTGAGCATAAGCTTTTGTGAGCTACAGCTCACTTCATCAGATGCATTCAGTGGAAAATACAGTGGGGAGATTTATATACACAGAGAACATGAAACAATGGGTGTTACCATACACACTGTAACGAGAGTGATCAGGTAAGGTGAGCTATTACAAGCAGGAGAGCTTTATTCAAGCCTAAGTTAATTGTATCCAGTTTGCAAATTAATTCCAATTCAGCAGTCTCTCGTTGGAGTCTGTTTTTGAAGTTTTTTTGTTGAAGAATTGCCACTTTTAGGTCTGTAATCGAGTGACCAAAGAGATTGAAGTGTTCTCCAACTGGTTTTTGAATGTTATAATTCTTGATGTCTGATTTGTGTCCATTTATTCTTTTACATAGACGGTCCAGTCTGACCAATGTACATGGCAGAGGGGCATTGCTGGCACATGATGGCATATATCACGTTCGTAGATGTGCAGGTGAACGAGCCTCTGATAGTGTGGCTGATATGATTAGGCCCTGTGATGGTGTCCCCTGAACAGATATGTGGACACAGTTGGCAACGGGCTTTGTTGCAAGGATAGGTTCCTGGGTTAGTGGTTCTGTTGTGTGGGGTGTGGTTGCTGGTGAGTATTTGCTTCAGGTTGGGGGGCTGGTCTGTAAGCAAGGACTGGCTTGTCTCCTAAGATCTGTGAGAGTGATGGGTCGTCCCTCAGGATAGGTTGTAGATCCTTGATGATGCGTTGGAAAGGTTTTAGTTGGGGGCTGAAGGTGATGGCTAGTGGTGTTTTGTTATTTTCTTTGTTGGGCCTGTCCTGTAGTAGGTGACTTCTGGGTACTCTTCTGGCTCTGTCAATCTGTTTCTTCACTTCAGCAGGTGGGTATTGCAGTTGTAAGAATGCTTGATAGAGATCTTGTAGGTGTTTGTCTCTGTCTCAGGGGTTGGAGCAAATGCAGTTGTATCGTAGAGGTTGGCTGTAGACGATGGATCATGTGGTGTGGTGTGGTCTGGATGAAAGCTGGAGGCACGTAGGTAGGCATAGCAGTCAGTAGGTTTCCGGTATAGGGTGGTGTTTATGTGACCATCGCTTATTAGCGCCGTAGTGCCCAGGAAGTAGATCTCTTGTGTGGACTGGTCCAGGCTGAGGTCGACGGTGGGATGGAAATTGTTGAAATCATGGTGGAATTCCTCAAGGGCTTCTTTTCCATGGGTCCAGATGATGAAGATGTCATCAATGTAGCACAAGTAGAGTAGGGGCATTAGGGGATGAGAACTGAGGAAGCATTGTTCTAAGTCAGCCATAAAAATGTTGGCATACTGTAGGGCCATGCGGGTACCCATAGCAGTGCCGCTGATTTGAAGGTCTACATTGTCCCCAGATGTGAAATAGTTATGGGTGAGGACAAAGTCACAAAGTTCAGCCACCAGGTTTGCCGTGACATTATCGGGGATACTGATGGCTTGTAGTCCATCTTTGTGTGGAATGTTGGTGTAGAGGGCTTCTACATCCATAGTGGCCAGGATGGTGTTTTCAGGAAGATCACCGATGGATTGTAGTTTCCTCAGGAAGTTAGCGGTGTCTCAAAGATAGCTGGGAGTCCTGGTAGTGTAGGGTCTGAGGAGGGAGTCTACATAGCCAGACAATCCTACTGTCAGGGTGCCAATGCCTGAGATGATGGGGCGTCCAGGATTTCCAGGTTTATGGATCTTGGGTAGCAGACACAATACCTCTGGCTGGGGTTCCAGGGATGTGTGTGTGCAGATTTGTAAATCTCCCCACTGTATTTTCCACTGAACGCATCCTATGAAGTGAGCTGAAGCTCACGAAAGCTTATGCTCAAATAAATTTGTTAGTCTATAAGGTGCCACAAGTCCTCCTTTTCTTATCACTCCATGTGTTTGCTACAGTTTTCTCTGTCATCCAGAGCCCAGATCAGAAAAATTGTCCAGGAAGAGATACATGAATTTTCTTCTTTTCTAAAGCCAGTATAATTCCTACCAAGATCCTGGAGAGAGACCTTGGGAGCACATGTAAAATAGTATGGTAATATTTGAAGTTGGGAAAAGAAAACAGCTGCCATCCATCTGCAAAACACAAGAATTGCCTGAGGATAATAAAATGGGAATGCTTTGAAGACAAGCCTCCATTCAGAACTTACTTAGATGTTTCAGACAGGGCTCTGCTCTGCTTGTCCCCGATTCTCTGAGGCTAGAAATAGCATTGGGAGCAGGTGGCAGTATTCCAATCTGAAGTAGATTTTGGATTACTTCATTCATGTCATGGTCTTTCCAGGTTGCTGAGATTGGGAATGGGACAAAGTTGCTCCTGAAATTTTTGCACAGCTTTATAGGGTCCCTCCTCACAAGTGCCAGTGAGCTCATTTGATCAAACCTATAGGTAGCCCTTTTGCTCCCAAACTGAAAGAGCCTGGCACCAATTTAGGGTCTAACTCCAGACAGAGCCATTTGGCAGACAGCTCTGAGGCAATAATGAGTAGCTAATGATCCTGCTACCACTTGCAAAGAGATATTTTCTCCTATGTACTTCACAGACTGCTTCAACTTGTCACATGACTTGTATTCCTTTCCATAATGTGTGTCAGGAGTCAAGATCATAAGTTGAATTTTCTGTTGGCTCTGAATAGCCGCAGCTTTCCATAAAGTTTATTGTACCACTAAGATAGCTCAGAACTGATTTCCCTGAGTATTTGATCCCAAGAACCAAAGCCCCATATAGCTGCATGAAACATATTTGAAGGACACTTTTTTATTCTTCTCTTTCCAAAGAGAAGTCTGTAGGACATGTAATTTTTAGGCCAAGAGGCACCATACTCACAATACTGTCCACCCATGCTAGTACTGCTTGTGAAAGCACATAGAGTTACTTAGGAATCAGATAACAATTCACATTTGTTTGTTTATTCATTCTTGCTGGCCTGAGGCTACCTGAGAGTTTCCATGGCAAATCAGGGGCTCAGATAATGCCTGCCTGGACTGGGCTGCCAGTGATGTGTCCACATATTGAGGAGGCCACTCTTTCAGGTAAAAAAAATCTCCCACAATTAGAAATTCTGAGTCCCTGTCCCCTGTGGAAAATACTCCCATTTAACTTTGGTGATGATACCAAGTTAAATATTGACCAGTGCACACTGAGGAAACTTCTAGCCTTAAAGAATGAAGGCCGGCAGAGGGTGTGGTAGAAAGAAAAACAGTGAACCAAGAGGCCCCTCAAGGCCTTCTGGTTCCTCTGCATCTACTTTCATCTGTGAGGGGAAGAGGTGGTGGTGCTGGCAAGGCTTAAAATCCTGCAACAGAAGCTTGGAGCAATAACCTGGATATTAGGGCACTGTGTCCCACAGCAGCCACTGAGAATGATGGTCAATAATTTAGGGCATGGTGACCTGCAGTGCCAGCTGCAGCCAACAGCCTAATGCTTTCCCAGGCTCATAGGAGTGACAAGAAAACCCTATTAAAACTTTCCAGGGTAGATGAGAAAGGATATATAGATAATTTATCTAGGTCATTTGCAGACTTCTTACGAGTAATTTCACAATACGCAGTATACTCCAACCTGAAAGTTCTGGTTCTGGCTCAAAGGTGTAAACAGGCTGAGGTGCCCATTGTATCTATCTGTGGCTCTTAGCATGATGAAGAATGACATCAGATGGCATTACACTTTGCTTATATTTTTATCAAGCAAAGATGACCAGCTTCCTATTCAGGTTTCTTCCTAAGATATATACCCATGTCCCCCAGAAAAGGAAGGTCTGCTCTGTCACCTCTTGACCTGTGACTAGAGAGGCATCATCTCTAAGACAGATCCTGAGCCAGCCTCAATATGGGAAAAGTAACACTGCACAGAAAGATACACACATATTCAGTTACTTACTATAGATACTTCAGACACATGGAAATCTGACAACCAGAAACTGTGTGTTTCTTGCCAGTGGGAGCCAGTATTGCAGAATTCAATATTATAATCATTTTTCTTTGTACCTGAGGAAGCTGAGGCAAAGGAAATGTTAAGTGAATTGCTCAAGTCAGACAAAGCGAAATTGACTCCCATTGTTGTGCTCTATGCATAGAACTATGTGATGGTATAGTTCTTTAAGTATTCCTTAAGCCCTTTCTTACCTTGCCTTTCTGGTTTAACGGTTCAATAGTTAAGCTGTCAGGGCCAATATCCACGATATTCCCCATCTGAAACCCATCAGTTGGGTGGGGAGCCCAAACAGGCTTCCCGTCCTCCATCATTGGAGCTATTCACTATTCCTGTAAGAAAAAAAAAACTGTATAAAAATCTGACCAACTGTATATAAACTTTAATTTGTTATTTTTAATCCAAACAGTGTATATAAAATGAGAACATGAAACACTGATTTCTAGTATTAAGTAGTTACACCCATATGTACGCCTTATTGATTAAATAACTTTGACTGTAATCTCTGTCCAAATGATCTCTGGAAACAGTTTTAGATTATGTCTTGAATTCAAAATGCACCCTTTGTTATGCAAAAACACAGGCATCTGAAAAGGCTAAATATCTAAGGCCAAAATTTTCAAACTTGGATTCCTTAAGTTAGGCACCTAAAGAAGTGCTTAATTTACAGAGTTACTCACCACGTACAATAGCAACTGAATTAAATAGGAATTTTGCCTGGATTTGGACTTTCTGAATAGGCCCAACACAATATTTTTATATACCGAATTAATCTTCATTCTGGATAACTACTTTAATACTAGATAATTTCTATTATATAGATTATAAATCAGATTTGTGGATTCCACCAAGTCTGACAGACAGATCCATTCCGGTTGCCAGTTTCTTCCTTTCCACTCAACATACATTCACACATTAAAGAGATATGCTTCAGTCATCTCTAGAGTTTCAGAGTTTGTAAAAGTATACTTCTGGTATATGATCTACTCTTTGGCCATTATCCAAAAATAACCTGCTAACCAGTAATCATTAAACTGGAAACAGATTTCAAATAAACATATAAAAACACCCATGAAGGGTACGAAAGTACACCTTAAATGAAAGGATAACTCACAAATTTTTCCCTTCCCACCCTCTTGAATTAGAGCAGTGGTTTTCATGTCTAAGATTTCCAAAGGGGTCTGTACCTCCATCTGAAATTTTTTAGGGGTCCACAAATGAAAAAGATTGAAAACCACTAGGCTAGAGGAACTTCTATACCTATAACATTCAGAGACCACTGTGAATAACTGTGTTATGTGCAAAAAGGGAGAAACTTATATGTAGGAGGTCCTCTCCCACTGGCTAGTGGCACAGCCCCAAAGAACATATTTATGAAAATATTATTTAGCTCTAAAAGCCAATTATTTTAATAACTTTGAAAAAACATCTTTACATCTTACAAACATTCGATCACCACAAACAGCTAACTGTTAAAAAATGTATACTTCTTTGGTTTTAATTACACTCAGTATTTGAAATTATATTCAAATGTATTTCTAAGTGTCCTCATGATATAGAAAGTTTCACCTAATTATAGCACAACAGTCTCATTTCTCAGATTCCACTTCCATTAGAGGATGTATTGAAATATAATGTATCTAGGATAGTTAAATTTGTAATACTACAGTAGTGCCCAAAATGTGCTGGGCATAGTAGACACACAGGAAGGCATCCCTCAACTTACATCTGAAGACACAGAGCAGATGAAATAGGACAGAGGAAATACAACATACAAAATAATCAGGGTAGCTGGTCACTGACATATTTAGTCACTTCCATGTTTTGTTTTTCTCCAAAATACTGAACCTATCCCCATCTTCCCCTCTCCCGGCCATTGTTAATGTTTCTCATTTATTCCACATCCATTTTGCTCAGTTAACATGCTAAAAAATCAATGATTTCCCCCTAAATATGTGATACTTCTAATTGCAAAACCTACAAACTCAACCCAGGACCTAGAAGTCAGGCTATGTCCTTTCTGGATTCTAATAAGGAGACTCTGCAAGACAAAATTTTTCTTTCAGGTATATCTGGTGCAACTCATCTTCACTGTGGTTGCAGAGGAATAATTTGAAGCATAATTTGAAGACAACATTGTTGCACAGACAACTGCAACTTAGTCATTCTATATTGACATTAAAGCCAGAAAGAACAATGACAATTCATTCTCTCAGTACTGTGCTGATTCTGCATGGCAGGCAGTAGTGGCTTTAAAAAAAAAAACACACACTAATGCAAGCAGATATGATTGAATAAAACACAGGAAACAGATTTGTGGAGTAAGGTGATGCTGTTTATACATAGCCTTTTCTCAAAGTAGAATTCACTTTAAAATATGTATTGTTTTTCAAGGGGAAAATGATTAAAAATTAAGACAAAGTGTTTCTATAAAAAAAGACTGAACTCTGAGGAATCTTATCAAGATTAGAGGATATCTAACATCTATATCTTAGAATGTGTGTGACACAGATATTGCAACCCCATGAAATATTTTTGCTGGCCTGTTGTATTAAATCTACAAATAGTCTATGTATGATTGTTCACGTGTGGGGGAGGGTTACCACAACTTCTCCAGAAACTAAAAACAGTAGGGGGTAATTAAGGTGAGTCACTGAGACGAAACAATTCCACTGAATTTAGCCGTATGGGGTGGAATTCTAGAGAGGCTCCCTTCAGAGGCTTATATATACACACTGATCCAACCTGGATTTTCCAGAGAAAGAGACAAAGAAAGGGTTTTTGGCATAATAGGATGAGCTTGAACTGACTCAAGGCCTTCTTTGGGGTCCAGCAAACCATCAGGACACTGGCAGAAGGATTGGAAGACTTTGGCCTACAAGCACCCCAGAAGACTGAGGACAGACTCCTGATACGTTTAGTGTGTGTTTAAATCTGTTTATTAGGATTTTTTGTGTATTGTCTCTGTAATGCTTTGACCTTAGGAAGAAGTGTGCTTGCTTAGAAAGAGCTGCGTGGTAACTTGTAACTGCTGGCGATACACTGTTCATAGCCCTCGGAGAGAGAAAGCAATGCACAGGGGCTGACCTTTACACAGACTGGCTTGCTGTGGATATCAGTGTCAGGCAAGCTGTGAAGCCTTACCACTTCCTGTGTGAAAGGAGTGGGACAAGAGTCACACAGGTGACAGCTGGAGACCTCAGACCTGACTGGGAACTCCTGGAGTGGACTATGGGGGTGGAAATACACATGCAGTTACCTTGAAACTATGACAGTGTGCATGTGGGCTTAGAGTGTATGAATCTAGAATTAAGATAAAAAAAATGAAGTTACTGGGATATATATATTATTGTAAAAATTATTAAACTTTTGTATTAAATATAACAGAAGCCTCTAATTCTATATTCTCTCATGTTCAGAGAATAAATCTTCAACATCTATCCAGCTACAGAAAAGTTTATGTTCTACAGTCAAGTTTGGTTTATGTTTACTTGAAACCTTCAGCCACATTCCATAAAGTCCACAACACCCGATTATCCTGGTCATGTGTTGTCAGCAACATACAGTAAATCCCTTAGAACAACATCTGTATTCACCCAGACTTGGCTCCTGGCCACCTGTTTTTTTGTTTTTGTTTTTTTTAACTTCTGTAAATTTGATCAAATACATACCACAGTTCTATAGGTCTTTAGATACTGTGAGCCAGTCTTGAGTCAATTGTTATGACTCAAGTCCAATTGTTATGGGTGTAGCTGCTAACCATTTATGTTTATTTATAGGCATAAGCAGACATTCATTTTCATAAGCCTATCATTTTCCTTTAAAATGCTTGCTCTCGTTGGTACTTAGTGATATGTCACACAACCATATAAAACAAGGTTTTCCCCTGTTTTTAGAGGAACACTGCCAATATTCCAGATGTAACCACGTTGCACAACAAAATACAGCTTGAAATTAACATGTATTATCTCTTAATGCTACAGTTTCCGTACGATACAGGCAGGCTTCTTATGAATTGTCTCTACTTAAATTTGAAACCCAATCCGTCAAATTAGCATCTTCAGGCTTTGACTGTTTGTTTGTTTATTCAGGCTTTTGCTTTTTCATACACTCTGCAGTCTGTTTCACGTCTTATTGGTAAATTACTGTTCAAATGTTTTGTGAACTTACAAATCCAATTCATTAACATAGTTACACCAATGATGACTAAAAACATAGTGGACAAATATTTGAAACCTGTTATCTGACCACTCAGATGATGAACATTTTTAATAACCACACTCACATCTAAAAAGAAAAGGAGTACTTGTGGCACCTTAGAGACTAACAAATGGTGCCACAAGTACTCCTTTTCTTTTTGCCAATACAGACCAACATGGCTGCTACTCTGAAAACTATCTAAAAGTCTGTGCTAATCTATCCATCTTGGGCACCAGTAATACACCCATCTCTATTAGTAGCTCAACTCTGAATTTGTACTTCTCCATCACTTGGCACATGTCACTGAAAAAAGCAAGTTGAGCAAAAAAATTTTAAACTATACTTTTGTGGTTTTAAAATAGAAAACTTTGAAATACAATCTGTATTCAATATATACAAAAACTGAGAAAACTTATATCTAAAAAGGGACACTGTCAATCATATATTTCATTGTAAAACTTTACCCTGTTGTTGTTACAAGTCACCCATAACATTACTACAACAAATGTTAAACACATCCCTCCCCTCCCCCCGTTTTTCAATTTATTTTGTGTAGGGATACTAATCAGTTTCACTATTTTGCATACCTTCCCAAGAACTGCAAGCACATTGTGACAACAGCAGCAGAACTGAAACTGAGGCCTTGTCTACACTATCGGGGTAAGTCGACCTAAGTTACGCTACTCCAGCTATGTGAATTATGTAGCTGGAATCGACGTAGCTTAGGTCAATTTACTGCAGTGTCTACTCCGCGCTGCATCAACGGGAGATGCTCTCCCATTGACTTACCTTACTCTTCTTGTTACGGTGGAGTACCGGAGTTGACTGGAGAGTGCTCTGCACTTGATTTAGCAGGTCTTCACTAGACCAGCTAAATCAAAACAGATAGCAAAGCTGGTGTGTACACAAAGGAAAGGGGAGATGAAGGATAGGCCCTAACTTCGGTGGCACTGCTCTCAAGCTCACCCTAAAGATATTTTAAAACAAAGAAATGAGAAAAAAATGTAACCATCTTTTCAATTTTTACATTTTTTAAAATTTCAGGACATTCCATTTCAAAAATCATACTATTTGATAAAGTTTTTTGTGTAAGTTTCAAAAAACAATGCAAGTTGATTGTCCCTTTAAGGGTGTGTTTTCACAATTAAAATGCAGTACAGAACTGAGCACTAATATACCTTTTCATTAACTGCCAAATTCTGTTTTTAAGATTTATATTAAAATTTGATTATACACACATTCAGCAGCAAGTCAGCCAATTTCCCCCCACCCCCCAAAGCGAAAGTTAACTTTTTAGCAATACTGACTCCTTTACTAACATTCATTCTACACTTCAATCGGAATCCAACTCCATATCTAACAGTTATTCTAATTAATTTAAGTAATATTTTTAAAATTGCCCCCTCATTTTTCCATTACATTGACCACTGCTGGTAGTTCTACTGGGAACCGGATTCTTCACTTCCTGTCCTGAATTGCTCACACAGGTGTTAAACAGAAGTAGCTATATTTCAGCAATAGGCAAAGATTTTTATACACACTTTTATATAGGATAACCTCAATTTTTTCTTTCTGTGACTGAAAACCAATTGCATGACAAAACAACAAGCACTGTTTGCTTAAAACGAATACCCAGAAGGTACCAGAATAAGCACACAAGAAAGTAGTTGACCTTACACACCAGTGATGACATCCAAAACTGATTCCTGCTAAATATGGACAACCAGCAGTAAGAAGCTTTTGAGGCAAAAAATTCAGCATCCTGGGGCCCCAGCCTATGATGGCAAAAATGCAAACATTCCCCTCAGGTAAAAATAGACCGTGAAAAAGCAACAGTATTAGCAGCTCTATTTCTTCCTCTCACAGACACTGCTTCAAAGATATTGATCTTTTAAAAAATCAGGCTGTAATATGTTGAATTTGTAAAGTGCTAAGGAATCCCTTAGGTGAAAGGCTCCCCATCTGTGTAAGTTACTACTAGAACCCTGCATAGATACAAAACTTGTATCCACATCCAATCTGCGATCCACAAACATGATCTGTGGATATAAAGCAGATATCTGCAGATTTATGGGGCTCTAGATATAAAATTTGGATCCGCATCGGTCTGTAATCCTCAAACATGGCCTGCAGATATACGCAGATTTCCACGGCTCTAGTTATTACATCATCCTACCACTTATCCATACTGAATTAAAATGTAATCACTTTTAACCTCGCTTCTGATTTCCTTCATTCTCCCACCAAGTGCTCTGTCCAACTTAACCCTAGCACATGGTGAAAGTTCTACAAACTGCAACATATAGTGTTGCAGTTTCTAACATTGTTATCAGAAGTCTGAGGTAAACACTCATGTGTGAAGTGATCTGTGAACTATCAGCTTACTACATGAAGGCACTGTACTGAATTAACTAACAAATTAACTAATTAAACCAACTGAAAAATAAAACTGGTCTGGTTGCACTGAAGGACAGATGGTATCCCATCACAATGATTCCATCCAGATACACGAACAAGCAGGTATATACAACACATAGTAAAAAAAAATGTACATGGTTACGTTTTGTTAAAGAACCTACTTTACACACATTTTATAAAACTGTACAAAAGTCTGATCTGCAATTTTCACCTGGATTAGCATGCTACAGTACTTTCGGGAAAATACTGCCAATCTCTACAACAGCAGTTCCCAGCCAATGGGAGCTGTGGAGACAGCACTCAGGGCAAGGGCAGTGCACAGAGACCCCCCTGGCTGCCCCTGCGCCTAGGAGCCGGATACTCCGGTCACTTCTGGGAGCTGCGCGGAGTCAGGGCAAGTAGGGAGCCTGTCTTAGCCCTGCTGCACGGCCGACTGGACTTTTAGCTGCCTATTAAAATCTCCTGGATTGGTTTCAGTAGCCACCAGAAGATCGATTCTGATTCCAGGAGACTCCCGGCCAAAAGGCAACCCTACCAAAAGGCAATAATTCACCTTTGCTAAATTGATCCGATTTTGTTAGTCATGAAAAACAGAGCAAAATATTTTCCATTTCATTGAAATCTACTTAAGTACACTGCACAATTGAACTGCTTTGTGAAAGAAGCTGTAGTCCAGCCTCCTTTACACCAAGCCTCTTTCCACTTTATAACCACACACACCACCACATTACTTGAGTGCCTACCCAGAGCTTTCTGGTGACTGATATAAAGGTCTAACGACAATATATTAAGACATGACAAATCCAGTCACTAATGACTAGAAGAACACCTTCTCTGCCTAGCTGCATGTACGTATTACCTTGTTGCAGGAAGGGGGTAAATCCTCTGTGGATAGGGAAGAAACCTACCCCTTCACCATAAGCTACTCAGGGCATGTCTACACTGAAATCGGATGTGTGACTGTAGCCTGTGTAGAATACCTGAACTAGCTTTAATCTAGTTTGCTCCAGCACCATAATGGAGGGTGAAGCCTGGGCTGTAGTACTGTAATAGTACAGCATGCACTCCAGCAAGCCAGCTGAGTACAACACAGGGAGCCTGGGTACATACTTGGAGGTAACTGGCCGATAAAGTTAGAGAGTTTAAGGCCAGAACTGTTTATCCAGTCTGACCTTCTACATACCACAGATTACCAACACCACCCAGCGCACATTAAACCCAACAACTGAAACGAGACCAAAGTATTAGAACCTACAGGAGACTAGACTATTGTGTTACAGGCAGAGAATGGGAGAGACCAAAGTTCACCAGCTGCAGAGGCCCCTGCAATGGCAAAGAAATGATTAAGTGAGAGATAGCCAGACAATCCTGGCAAGTAATCTGCATCCACACATTAGAGAGAAAGATGGGGAAATAAAACCCTGTCTTGCCAATCTGACCTTGGGGGAAATTTCTTCTTCATCCCTCAGTTAGACTCTGAGCAAGTATCAGCCAGCCAACCACCTTAGAAAGAGAATGCTTGGTGCCATTTCAGAGCCTTGGCCCACTGCATCCAAAGTTTATCTCCAACCATGGCCATCCCTGATGCTCCAGAGGAAGGAAATATTTTAAAAACCGAGAATACCTGGGGGAAAATACATTCCTGACTGCAGCAGGTGGCCAGCTGAAGCCCTGAAGCATGAGCTTTTATGAGCATAAATGGGAAGTGAGCTCCAGGGCTGTTGGGCCCTGCTCCCTACCATCACAAGCTACCCCATCTTACAATCACACTCAGATGTTTGTCCAGTTCTTGCTGAAAAATAATTATTTGCCCCCTGCAACTCCTATTGGAAGGCTGTTCCAGACCCTCACCTCTCTGATGGTTAGAAACCTTCTATGTTCCAGCCAGAATTTATTCATGGTCAGTTTATATCCATAGTTTTTGTGCCAGCGTTGTCCTTTAGCTTACATAGCTCTTCACCCTCCCTGGTATTTACCCCCCTTCTTGTATTTCTAAAGAGCAATCATATCCCCTCTCTGCCATCTTTTTGCTAGACTAAACAAGTCAAGCTCTTCCAGTCTCCTTTCAAGACAGGCCCTTCATTTCCTTGATCATCCTAGTATCTCTTCTCTGCACCTGTACCAGTCTGAATTCATCTTTCCTCAACATGCATGACCAGACCTGTACACACTATTCCAAATGAGATCTTTGCAGTGCCTTTTATAAGGACATTAATACCTCTCTCCCTCTCTCTCTATTTGAAATGCCTC